>NW_027464752.1:230000-245000 GCF_043290135.1 Rhipicephalus microplus | reverse complement strand
GCGGCGGTCTCAACGAGGTGCCACATCCTCAATGCAGTCGGTCGCCCCCGTTTCGGTTGGGCTCTGGCACGACGGTCGCCACCGTCTCGCCCTTGAGTGGCCGCTGTTGGCGCTCGCTGTGAGGTGTTCAGCGTGCTGTCCGTGTTGCCGACGCGGTCAAAACGAGTCGACGGCTCACGTTCCCTTGTGCGCCGAAGGCTCTCTTGATATGTGATCCGACCCTCAGACAGACGAAGCCAAGGGAAGACCCAAGGCCGCAATGTGCGTTCAAAGAATCAGTGCTCAGTGTGTCCTGCAATTCACACCAAGTCTCGCAGCTGGCTGCGTTCTTCATCGACCCGAGAACCGAGTGATCCACCGCTTAGAGTCGTGAAAAAGTGTTTGTTCAATTCCGTACAGTCAAAACCAAACGTTTCTGGCACTCGGCCAAACAGTGGCCAAGAAGGGCGCTTTTCAGCGCACGCTTGGACTCCAAAACTCTGCCGCGCCTTTTTCGGCTGCCGCAAATCGAGCAAACGGTGTGTTTCGGACGGCGTTTCGCTTTCGCTACTTGCGAGTGCTTTCGTGGTCCACCCCTCTATAAATACTCGGGAGGCGTCGAAGCCGGTTCTCCAAGCCGGACCCGTAGGTATCGTTGTGTGCTCGCTCTCATTGGCCCGCCTAACCAGAAAATGCCTGCGGTACACCCATTTGGATAAGAGTGCACGCAGATGCGGGCCTCGACGGCTACACATTTCCTCGGGCGGCCGCCTCCCGGCCTCCGTGGAGCGCGGGATGCACGGTCCCATCGACAAGCCTCTCCCGTTTTTACCGTGGCGTCGCGGTTCACCACGGCAGGCGGGTCGGTCTCCTCCGCATAAAAAGGGGGACCCCCGCTTTTTGTTCCACGAAATCGCACAAGCTTTTTTCGCATCCACGGTTTGCCACCGCACACCAAAATGCCGATCCGGCTGCCTACTTTAGCCAACAGGTGGAGCCAGGCGCGCCGTACTTGCGCGGCACTTCCCACGTCCACCGAAGTCGGTGCCAAGGACCACTTTCGGCGCCGGAGCCGCGTACGAGCCTACTCGAGGCGGAAGAACGAAGCCAGCAAGGGCCTGGCCGCAAGTGCGTTCAATTGTCGGGACGTCCAAGTCCCTCGTTCTTCCGTGCTTCCTCTTTCGGCAAGTCGTTGCGGCACCTTCCCAAAGCGCGCAGACCCGCTAATCGCGACGAGCGCGACGTGGCCGTGCCGCCTTTCCCTCGGCAGCAAGCAAAACGCCTGGCAACTTCGACGCTCCCCTAACCGCGATCTCGCACCGTGTTTCGTGTGGCAAATTCAAAAGCCGGCCGGCGCTGCTGCAACCATTACGGTCGGTACGCATACGCCGCGGAGGGCGGGACGGTCATCGGAGCGTGCGGTTCCTCCATCGAGTACTGCGCACCTCGGCCGTCGCATCGCCGTGCCATGACCGGCCGCGCGTCAACGCGAACCGGTGCCAGCGAGATCCCTCGCCTGCAAGAACCGACCGGCAGCCTCCGTCACCCGAGGACGCGGAGGCGCTTGCCGCGGACGGCGGGACGGTATGCACTGGTGCACAGCGGACCCGTCACATCGCCAGTTCCTTGACCGACCGCCGACGCTTGTGCCGTTCCTCTCGTACTTGGCAGTCGCCGCGCGATTGTCGGGTCTCGTTCTTGCACGCTCGAACGGTCGGGAGGGCACTCGGCTGGCGTTTCGGGAACGCGCAGCCTCGCCTTCTACCGACGTAACCACGACTCGCCGTTCGCGCTCCGCCGCTCCTGTTTACAGTACTAGGCGGTCCCGCAGCGGTCGGGTCGCGCATTTCGAGCGCTTCGAGCCACGGTGCTGTGGCGGGTCGAAAGCCGACCTATGAGTGCGTTGCGCCGTTTGTACCCGCGTCCGCCACCTGGCCGACCGTCCAAGGTCGCGGTGTTGGCGTCCGCTGGGCGCAACAATTTGTCACGGGGTGCCGCTCCACATTCAGGCAGCCCCGTGGGGAAAAGCCGACCCCGCGTCCAAACGGGGTCAGCGGCAGAAAGTGTCGGGCGCAGACGCAGCTGAGGCGCTCACCCTTCACAATCCGTTAATGATCCTTCCGCAGGTTCACCTACGGAAACCTTGTTACGACTTTTACTTCCTCTAAATGATCAAGTTTGGTCATCTTTCCAACAGACCGGCGCAACCGAAAGGCCGCGCCGGACATCGGTCCGAAGACCTCACTAAATCATTCAATCGGTAGTAGCGACGGGCGGTGTGTACAAAGGGCAGGGACGTAATCAACGCGAGCTTATGACTCGCGCTTACTGGGAATTCCTCGTTCAAGGGGAACAATTGCAAGCCCCTATCCCAATCACGAAAGAAGTTCCACGGGTTACCCAGTCTTTTCAGACAGGGATAAAGACACGCTGCTTCCTTCAGTGTAGCGCGCGTGCGGCCCCGGACATCTAAGGGCATCACAGACCTGTTATTGCTCTGTTTCGTGCGGCTAGGAGCCGCTTGTCCCTCTAAGAAGGTTGTAAGGTGCTGGGAACCCCGCACCTATTTAATAGGCTAGAGTCTCGTTCGTTATCGGAATTAACCAGACAAATCGCTCCACCAACTAAGAACGGCCATGCACCACCATCCACCGAATCAAGAAAGAGCTCTCAATCTGTCAATCCTCCCAGTGTCCGGGCCGGGTAAGTTTTCCCGTGTTGAGTCAAATTAAGCCGCAGGCTCCACTCCTGGTGGTGCCCTTCCGTCAATTCCTTTAAGTTTCAGCTTTGCAACCATACTTCCCCCGGAACCCAAATACTTTGGTTTCCCGGAAGCTGCCCGCCGAGTCATTTGAGTAACTCAGGCGGATCGCTGGTTGGCATCGTTTATGGTCAGAACTAGGGCGGTATCTGATCGCCTTCGAACCTCTGACTTTCGTTCTTGATCAATGAAAACATTCTTGGCAAATGCTTTCGCAGTAGTTCGTCTTGCGACGGTCCAAGAATTTCACCTCTAGCGCCGCAATACGAATGCCCCCGTCCGTCCCTCTTAATCATTACCTCGTATTCCAAAAACCAACAGAACAGAAACGAGGTCTTGTTCTATTATTCCATGCAAGTTTATTCAGGCGACTCGCCTGCGTTGAGCACTCTAATTTTTTCAAAGTAAAAGCACCGGCCATCTCGAGGCACACAATGAAGTGCACCAAGAAAGAACCGGCATGATGTTCAGTCCGAGCCGTCGCATCGGGTAGATGCACTACTCGTCTGGAACTGAGATCCAACTACGAGCTTTTTAACCGCAGCAGCTTTAGTATACGCTATTGGAGCTGGAATTACCGCGGCTGCTGGCACCAGACTTGCCCTCCAATTGATCCTCGTTAAAGGATTTAGAGTGTACTCATTTCAATTACGGGGCCTCAAAAGAGTCCCGTATTGTTATTTTTCGTCACTACCTCCCCGTGCCGGGAGTGGGTAATTTGCGCGCCTGCTGCCTTCCTTGGATGTGGTAGCCGTTTCTCAGGCTCCCTCTCCGGAATCGAACCCTGATTCTCCGTTACCCGTAACAACCATGGTAAGCAAGTAACCTACCATCGAAAGTTGATAAGGCAGACACTTGAAAGAAACGTCGCCGGCTCGTGGCCATGCGATCAGCACAAAGTTATCCAGAGTCACCACACAATACGGGCCGAAACCCGATCGATCTTGGTCTAATAAAAGCACCCGTTACCCAAAGGGCTCCAGGCTCACTGCATGTATTAGCTCTAGAATTGCCACAGTTATCCAAGTAGGAAGAAACGATCTAAGGAACCATAACTGATTTAATGAGCCATTCGCGGTTTCGCCTTATTTCGGCATGTACTTAGACATGCATGGCTTAATCTTTGAGACAAGCATATGATTACTGGCAGGATCAACCAGGTAATCGTTCGACTGCGCGTCCGTCCTCGCCTTCGGCGGGCCGGACGCAGTCTGTGTGCGGCGGAGGCCACCTTCAGGCGCCCCAACACGCTTATTTTGCACTCCGAGATGACGGCGTTCGAGCTCGCTACGGCACAACCTTCCCGAAAGACGAGTGGGAGCCGTGCGGCAAGAAGCACGTTCATGCTCGCTCTTTTTCGTTGCATCGACTCGGTCGCGCCGTGCGGGTTGCCCAAGCCCGCTGCACTGTCGGTGGACCGGCCGGAACTAGCAACGGAGCCGAGACTGCAAAGCCGCCAGACGACGGGTCACGCCCGCGTCTTCGGCGCTTTCGCATCTGAATCGCCCGAGGACGACACGGAACACACCTCGATATCGTGGTAAAACGGCACCGTCCGACAACCAGCCCCTAACGCATCAAGCGGATGAGGCTGCAGACGACTGCCGTGGATTCCCCTGGAGCAGACCCGAGGACACGCTTGACGAGGCCGAAGCCCGCCGCATATCAGACACCCGGTCGCTTTCGCGTACGCCGCTCACGAGAACCCCCACATAATAGCAGCGATAAGTACCCAGACCTCCTTGGGCACTAATACGAGCGTACTCGAGAAAATTTCACCGCGGGTGTGCCCCGAAACGTGTGGCACGTTGAGCGTGCCACAAGTCTACGTCGCTCTCAAACCCGCCGAGGTCGTAGAATTTGCGACCCTACTCACGAAATTCCCACCGAGGATACGGCCGCAAACGTACCGCACCTTGGGTAGGCCACGAGTTTGTGCAACACTACGCTGACGGCACAGCACCGAGGTCGTGCGCGCACGCACGGGAAAATTCCGCCGCGGTTTCTGCCGAAAACGTGAGGCACCACGACTCTCCGCAAGTTCGCGTCGACTGCGAAAGACCGAAGTCGTGAACGACGTGTCCGCTACTCGCCGCCGACACGCTGGACACCAAACGTACAACGACTCGACGGCGTCGTAGAGGCCCACGACGCGGTTTTCCTTAACGACGTCTCGGCGTGGCACCGACAGGTTAGAACGGCCGACCAACGTTCCCTGTCCGCCGTTCGGCTCAGTCGAAGGGCTCGGCGACTTCGGCAACGCTGCGAAGCCGCACGGTGACGCACGCCATGTCCCCATTTTTTTTTTTCTTTCTGCGTCTGCCGGGGTGCCCCTATAATAGCAGCGATAAGCACCCAGACCGCCGTGGGTCGCTCGCCCCGGCTGACGTGGTTTTTCGTACTCCTGCGGCGGTCGCCGTCAAGCACGTCCAAATACGCTACTTTCGTGGGCGCATTCACGCTCTTTCGCTTCGCCGGAGTGCCAGCACTCACTCTGCCAAAAACGGCGAACATCCGAGCGGCGGTTCCCACTTTTGCGTCGGCGTCGCAAACCCCGCCCCGGCAGACGAGGTTTGCCGTACTCGTGCGACGGTGGCCGGCGGGCACGTCGAAAGACGCCGATATCGTGCGCGAATTGGCGCACCTTGGCTTCACCGGAGTGCCGCCACTGACTCCTCCAAAAACGGCGAAGATCCGAGCGGCGCTTCCCACTTTCGCATCGGCGTCCCGAACTCCGCCCCGGCTGACGCGGTTTACCGTACTCGTGCGACGGTCGCCGGCGAGCACGTGGAAAGACGCCGATATCGTGCCCGAATCGGCTCCGTTCGGCTTCGCCGGAGTGCCAGCACTGGCTCGGCGAAAGACGACGAACATCCGAGCGACGGTTCTCACTATTGCGTACGCGTCGCAAACCCCGCCCCGGCAGACGCACTTTGCCGTACTCGTGCGACGGTCGCCGGCGAGCACGTAGAAAGACGCCGATATCGTGCCGGAATCGGCCCCGTTTGGCTTCGCCGGAGTGCCAGCACTCACTCGGCCACAAACGGCGAACATCCGAGCGGCGGTTCCCACTTAGCCGTCGGCGTCCCGAACTCCGCCCCGGCAGACGCGGTTGCCGAGCTCGTGCGACTAGCGACCGCGAAGCCGTCTCGCGACGCCGCTTTCGTGCGCGGCTCCCACTGCGACCTGGGTCACCCGAGGTCGACGAGCAAAAAAGAATGTCGAAAAAAATTTTTTTTTTTTTTTGTGTCTGCCGGGGTGCCCCTATAATAGCAGCGATAAGCACCCAGACCGCCATGGGTCGCTCGCCCCGGCTGACGTGGTTTTTCGTTTTCCTGCGGTGGTCGTCGTCAAGCACGTCCAAACACGCCACTTTCGTGGGCGCATTCGCGCTCTTTCGCTTCGCCGGAGTGCCAGCACTCACTCTGCCAAAAACGGCGAACATCCTAGTGGCGGTTCCCACTTTTGCGTCGGCGTCGCCAACCCCGCCCCGGCATACGCGGTTTGCCGTACTCGTGCGGCGGTGGCCGGCGGGCACGTCGAAAGACACCGATATCGTGCGCGAGTCGATGCTTCTTGGTCTCGCAGGAGGGCCGCCACTCACTCCTGCAAAAACGGCGAAGATCCGAGCGGCGCTTCCCACTTTTTCGTCGGCATCGCAAACCTCGCCCCGGCAGACGCGCTTTGCCGTACTCGTGCGACGGTCGCCGGCGAGCACGTCGAAATACGCCGATATCGTGCCCGAATCGGCCCCGTTTCGCTTCGCCGGAGTGCCAGCACTCACTCGGCCAAAAACGGCGAACATCCGAGCAGCGGTACCCACTTAGCCGTCGGCATCCCGAACTCCGCGCCGGCTGACGCGGTTGCCGAGCTCGTGCGACTAGCGACCGCGAACGCGTCTCGCGACGCCGCTTTCGTGCGCGGCTCCCATTGCGACCTGGGTTACCCGAGCTCGACCAGCAAAAAAGAAGGTCGAAAAAAAATTTTTTTTTTCTGCGTCTGCCGGGGTGCCCCTATAATAGCAGCGATAAGCACCCAGACCGCCGTGGGTCGCTCGCCCCGGCTGACGTGGTTTTTCGTACTCCTGCAGCGGTCGCCGTCAAGCACGTCCAAATACGCCACTTTCGTGGGCGCTTTCGCGCTCTTTCGCGTCGCCGGTGTGCCAGCACTCACTCTGCCAAAAACGGCCAACATCCGAGCGGCGGTTCCCACTTTTGCGTCGGCGTCGTAAACCCCGCCCCGGCAGACGCGGTTTGCCCTACTCGTGCGACGGTCGCCGGCGAGCGCGTCGAAAGACGCCGATATCGTGCGCTAATTGGCGCTCCTTGGCTTCTCCGGAGTGCCGCCACTCACTCCTCCAAAAACGGCGAAGATCCGAGCGGCGTTCTCCACTTTCGCATCGGCGTCCCGAACTCCGCCCGGGCTGACGCGGTTTACCGTACTCGTGCGACGGTCGCCGCCGGGCACGTCGAAAGACGCCGATATCGTGCCGTAATCGGCCCCGTTTGGCTTCGCCCGAGTGCCAGCACTCACTCGGCCAAAAACGGCGAACATCCGAGCAGCGTTTCCCACTTTCGCATCGGCGTCCCGAAGCCCGCCCCGGCAGACGCGGTTTGCCCTACTCGAGCGACGGTCGCCGGCGATCACGTCGAAAGGCGCCGAATTCGTGCACGAATCGATGCTTCTTGGTCTCGCAGGAGGGCCGCCACTCACTCCTGCAAAAACGGCGAAGATCCGAGTTGCGCTTCCCACTTTTTCGTCGGCGTCCCGAACTACGCCCCGGCTGACGCGGTTTACCGTACTCGTGCGACGGTCGCCGGCGGGCACTTCAAAATACGCCGATTTCGTGGGCGCATTCACGCTGTTTCGCTTCCCCGGAGTGCCAACACTCACTCTGCCGAAAGCGGCGATCATCCGAGCGGCGGTTCCCACTTTTGCGTCGGCTTCGCAAACGGCGCCCCGGCAGACGCGCTCGTGCGACGTACTCGTGCGACGGTCGCCGGCGAGCACGTCGAAAGACGCCGATATCGTGCTCGAATCGACCCCGTTTCGCTTCGCCGGAGTGCTGCCAGTCACGGCGCAGAAAACGGCGAACAAGTGTTTTTTTTTTTTTTTCCTAGAATTTGTGTTATAGAAGGCACATTTGATATCGGACGATAATTTTCAACTTTATCACGCGCACCGATTTTCGTGTAGAGGTTTGCAAGTTTATGGGAATTTCTCCACTTGGAATAATGCGATTTAGTAGTACTACGAGAACTTCATGGATGTACTCAAGGGTACGGGGCAAGTCAGTTACGTCAACACCTGCAGATTTTTTACACTTCAAACTGAAAATTGTTGGTTGTGAGTCCTCGTGTGATATTAAAGGCCGATTCGCTAACACATAGAACAAAGAAAGAAAGGAAGAAAAAACGCCCGCGCTCGCTCAAGAAACCTGGGTTCGCAACAAGTGGCAACAACAAGCAACCGAGCGAGTGCGCCAAAACCCGTGGCGGCCGAACAAACGCGAAGTCCCAACCGCGTCAGCCGGGGCGGCACGGGACAGGAAAAATCACTTCAGCCGGGGCGGCGGGGCACCGAATAAACCTCGTCACCTCGTCGCAGGATAAAAGAGGAAACAAAAAGTCTAAACAGCGTCTGCTGGAGCGAATGCGTAATAAAACAACAACAACAACAAAAAAAAACACCCGCGCTCAAGAAGTCTGCAATCCTCACAAAAGGCGACTGTGACCGAGCAGCGTCAGCCGGGGCCGTGCGGAAACGGAAAAACCGCGACTACCGGGGCGTCGAGGCACCGAAAAATCCACTTCAGCCGCGGCGAAAAAAAAAACAAAAAGAAAGACGGAGGGGGGGGGGGGAACCACGTCTGCCGGGGCGAAGGAAAAAAAAAAACGCGTCTGCCGGGGCGAGCCCGGGTGCGGCACCACCGGGAAAACTGTGGCAAACAGACATGGCGATCGAGTGAGTGGGCCGCCAGCCAGGCTCAGCCAAAAAGTGCAAAGTCCGAACTGCGTCAGCCGGGGCGGCAAAAACCGCGTCAGCCGGGGCGGCGCAAAAAACCGCGTCTGCCGGGGCGGCACGAAACCGCGTCAGCCGGGGCGGGGCGAAAACTGCGTCAGCCGGGGCGAAAGAAAAAAAAAAACGCGTCTGCCGGGGCAAGCCCGGGTGCGGCACCACCGGGAAAACTGTGGCAAACAGACATGGCGATCGAGTGAGTGGGCCGCCAGCCAGGCACAGCCGAAAAGTGCAAAGTCCGAACCGTGTCAGCCGGGGCGACGCAAAAACCGCGTCAGCCGGGGCGGCGCGAAAACCGCGTCAGCCGGGGCGGCACGAAACCGCGTCAGCCGGGGCGGCGCGAAAACTGCGTCAGCCGGGGCGGCGCGAAAACCTCGTCAGCCGGGGCGAGCGAAAAGGGGGGGGGGGGGAACCACGTCTGCCGGGGCGAAAGAAAAAAAAACGCGTCTGCCGGGGCGAGCCCGGGTGCGGCACCACCGGGAAGACTGTGGCAAACAGACATGGCGATCGAGTGAGTGGGCCGCCAGCCAGGCTCAGCCCAAAAAGTGCTAAGTCCGAACTGCGTCAGCCGGGGCGGCGCGAAAACCGCGTCTGCCGGGGCGGCACGAAACCGCGTCAGCCGGGGCGGCGCGAAAACTGCGTCAGCCGGGGCGAGCCCGGGTGCGGCACCACCGGGAAAACTGTGGCAAACAGACATGGCGATCGAGTGAGTGGGCCGCCAGCCAGGCACAGCCGAAAAGTGCTAAGTCCGAACTGCGTCAGCCGGGGCGGCAAAAACCGCGTCAGCCGGGGCGGCGCAAAAAACCGCGTCTGCCGGGGCGGCACGAAACCGCGTCAGCCGGGGCGGCGCGAAAACTGCGTCAGCCGGGGCGAAAGAAAAAAAAAAACGCGTCTGCCGGGGCGAGCCCGGGTGCGGCACCACCGGGAAAACTGTGGCAAACAGACATGGCGATCGAGTGAGTGGGCCGCCAGCCAGGCACAGCCGAAAAGTGCTAAGTCCGAACTGCGTCTGCCGGGGCGGCACGAAACCGCGTCAGCCGGGGCGGCGCGAAAACCGCGTCTGCCGGGGCGGCACGAAACCGCGTCAGCCGGGGCGGCGCGAAAACTGCGTCAGCCGGGGCGAGCCCGGGTGCGGCACCACCGGGAAAACTGTGGCAAACAGACATGGCGATCGAGTGAGTGGGCCGCCAGCCAGGCACAGCCGAAAAGTGCAAAGTCCGAACCGTGTCAGCCGGGGCGACGCAAAAACCGCGTCAGCCGGGGCGGCGCGAAAACCGCGTCAGCCGGGGCGGCACGAAACCGCGTCAGCCGGGGCGGCGCGAAAACTGCGTCAGCCGGGGCGGCGCGAAAACCTCGTCAGCCGGGGCGAGCGAAAAGGGGGGGGGGGGGAACCACGTCTGCCGGGGCGAAAGAAAAAAAAACGCGTCTGCCGGGGCGAGCCCGGGTGCGGCACCACCGGGAAGACTGTGGCAAACAGACATGGCGATCGAGTGAGTGGGCCGCCAGCCAGGCTCAGCCCAAAAAGTGCTAAGTCCGAACTGCGTCAGCCGGGGCGGCGCGAAAACCGCGTCTGCCGGGGCGGCACGAAACCGCGTCAGCCGGGGCGGCGCGAAAACTGCGTCAGCCGGGGCGAGCCCGGGTGCGGCACCACCGGGAAAACTGTGGCAAACAGACATGGCGATCGAGTGAGTGGGCCGCCAGCCAGGCACAGCCGAAAAGTGCTAAGTCCGAACTGCGTCAGCCGGGGCGGCAAAAACCGCGTCAGCCGGGGCGGCGCAAAAAACCGCGTCTGCCGGGGCGGCACGAAACCGCGTCAGCCGGGGCGGCGCGAAAACTGCGTCAGCCGGGGCGAAAGAAAAAAAAAACGCGTCTGCCGGGGCGAGCCCGGGTGCGGCACCACCGGGAAAACTGTGGCAAACAGACATGGCGATCGAGTGAGTGGGCCGCCAGCCAGGCACAGCCGAAAAGTGCTAAGTCCGAACTGCGTCTGCCGGGGCGGCACGAAACCGCGTCAGCCGGGGCGGCGCGAAAACCGCGTCTGCCGGGGCGGCACGAAACCGCGTCAGCCGGGGCGGCGCGAAAACTGCGTCAGCCGGGGCGAGCCCGGGTGCGGCACCACCGGGAAAACTGTGGCAAACAGACATGGCGATTGAGTGAGTGGGCCGCCAGCCAGGCACAGCCGAAAAGTGCTAAGTCCGAACTGCGTCTGCCGGGGCGGCACGAAACCGCGTCAGCCGGGGCGGCGCGAAAACCGCGTCTGCCGGGGCGGCACGAAACCGCGTCAGCCGGGGCGGCGCGAAAACTGCGTCAGCCGGGGCGAGCCCGGGTGCGGCACCACCGGGAAAACTGTGGCAAACAGACATGGCGATCGAGTGAGTGGGCCGCCAGCCAGGCACAGCCGAAAAGTGCAAAGTCCGAACCGTGTCAGCCGGGGCGACGCAAAAACCGCGTCAGCCGGGGCGGCGCGAAAACCGCGTCAGCCGGGGCGGCACGAAACCGCGTCAGCCGGGGCGGCGCGAAAACTGCGTCAGCCGGGGCGGCGCGAAAACCTCGTCAGCCGGGGCGAGCGAAAAGGGGGGGGGGAACCACGTCTGCCGGGGCGAAAGAAAAAAAAACGCGTCTGCCGGGGCGAGCCCGGGTGCGGCACCACCGGGAAGACTGTGGCAAACAGACATGGCGATCGAGTGAGTGGGCCGCCAGCCAGGCTCAGCCCAAAAAGTGCTAAGTCCGAACTGCGTCAGCCGGGGCGGCGCGAAAACCGCGTCTGCCGGGGCGGCACGAAACCGCGTCAGCCGGGGCGGCGCGAAAACTGCGTCAGCCGGGGCGAGCCCGGGTGCGGCACCACCGGGAAAACTGTGGCAAACAGACATGGCGATCGAGTGAGTGGGCCGCCAGCCAGGCACAGCCGAAAAGTGCTAAGTCCGAACTGCGTCAGCCGGGGCGGCAAAAACCGCGTCAGCCGGGGCGGCGCAAAAAACCGCGTCTGCCGGGGCGGCACGAAACCGCGTCAGCCGGGGCGGCGCGAAAACTGCGTCAGCCGGGGCGAAAGAAAAAAAAAACGCGTCTGCCGGGGCGAGCCCGGGTGCGGCACCACCGGGAAAACTGTGGCAAACAGACATGGCGATCGAGTGAGTGGGCCGCCAGCCAGGCACAGCCGAAAAGTGCTAAGTCCGAACTGCGTCTGCCGGGGCGGCACGAAACCGCGTCAGCCGGGGCGGCGCGAAAACCGCGTCTGCCGGGGCGGCACGAAACCGCGTCAGCCGGGGCGGCGCGAAAACTGCGTCAGCCGGGGCGAGCCCGGGTGCGGCACCACCGGGAAAACTGTGGCAAACAGACATGGCGATTGAGTGAGTGGGCCGCCAGCCAGGCACAGCCGAAAAGTGCTAAGTCCGAACTGCGTCTGCCGGGGCGGCACGAAACCGCGTCAGCCGGGGCGGCGCGAAAACCGCGTCTGCCGGGGCGGCACGAAACCGCGTCAGCCGGGGCGGCGCGAAAACCGCGTCTGCCGGGGCGGCACGAAACCGCGTCAGCCGGGGCGGCGCGAAAACTGCGTCAGCCGGGGCGAGCCCGGGTGCGGCACCACCGGGAAGACTGTGGCAAACAGACATGGCGATCGAGTGAGTGGGCCGCCAGCCAGGCTCAGCCCAAAAAGTGCTAAGTCCGAACTGCGTCAGCCGGGGCGGCGCGAAAACCGCGTCTGCCGGGGCGGCACGAAACCGCGTCAGCCGGGGCGGCGCGAAAACTGCGTCAGCCGGGGCGAGCCCGGGTGCGGCACCACCGGGAAAACTGTGGCAAACAGACATGGCGATCGAGTGAGTGGGCCGCCAGCCAGGCACAGCCGAAAAGTGCTAAGTCCGAACTGCGTCAGCCGGGGCGGCAAAAACCGCGTCAGCCGGGGCGGCGCAAAAAACCGCGTCTGCCGGGGCGGCACGAAACCGCGTCAGCCGGGGCGGCGCGAAAACTGCGTCAGCCGGGGCGAAAGAAAAAAAAAACGCGTCTGCCGGGGCGAGCCCGGGTGCGGCACCACCGGGAAAACTGTGGCAAACAGACATGGCGATCGAGTGAGTGGGCCGCCAGCCAGGCACAGCCGAAAAGTGCTAAGTCCGAACTGCGTCTGCCGGGGCGGCACGAAACCGCGTCAGCCGGGGCGGCGCGAAAACCGCGTCTGCCGGGGCGGCACGAAACCGCGTCAGCCGGGGCGGCGCGAAAACTGCGTCAGCCGGGGCGAGCCCGGGTGCGGCACCACCGGGAAGACTGTGGCAAACAGACATGGCGATCGAGTGAGTGGGCCGCCAGCCAGGCTCAGCCCAAAAAGTGCTAAGTCCGAACTGCGTCAGCCGGGGCGGCGCGAAAACCGCGTCTGCCGGGGCGGCACGAAACCGCGTCAGCCGGGGCGGCGCGAAAACTGCGTCAGCCGGGGCGAGCCCGGGTGCGGCACCACCGGGAAAACTGTGGCAAACAGACATGGCGATCGAGTGAGTGGGCCGCCAGCCAGGCACAGCCGAAAAGTGCTAAGTCCGAACTGCGTCAGCCGGGGCGGCAAAAACCGCGTCAGCCGGGGCGGCGCAAAAAACCGCGTCTGCCGGGGCGGCACGAAACCGCGTCAGCCGGGGCGGCGCGAAAACTGCGTCAGCCGGGGCGAAAGAAAAAAAAAAACGCGTCTGCCGGGGCGAGCCCGGGTGCGGCACCACCGGGAAAACTGTGGCAAACAGACATGGCGATCGAGTGAGTGGGCCGCCAGCCAGGCACAGCCGAAAAGTGCTAAGTCCGAACTGCGTCTGCCGGGGCGGCACGAAACCGCGTCAGCCGGGGCGGCGCGAAAACCGCGTCTGCCGGGGCGGCACGAAACCGCGTCAGCCGGGGCGGCGCGAAAACTGCGTCAGCCGGGGCGAGCCCGGGTGCGGCACCACCGGGAAAACTGTGGCAAACAGACATGGCGATTGAGTGAGTGGGCCGCCAGCCAGGCACAGCCGAAAAGTGCTAAGTCCGAACTGCGTCTGCCGGGGCGGCACGAAACCGCGTCAGCCGGGGCGGCGCGAAAACCGCGTCTGCCGGGGCGGCACGAAACCGCGTCAGCCGGGGCGGCGCGAAAACTGCGTCAGCCGGGGCGAGCCCGGGTGCGGCACCACCGGGAAAACTGTGGCAAACAGACATGGCGATCGAGTGAGTGGGCCGCCAGCCAGGCACAGCCGAAAAGTGCTAAGTCCGAACTGCGTCAGCCGGGGCGGCAAAAACCGCGTCAGCCGGGGCGGCGCAAAAACCGCGTCTGCCGGGGCGAAATCAAAAAAAAAAAACAAAGAAAAAAGCCCACGCTTAATCAAAAGAAAACAAAGAAAAAAGCTTGCGCTTAATCAAAAGAAAACAAACAAAAAAAGTTCGCGCTTAAGCCTGGCGGTGGAACCACCGGGGCAAACAGACCTGGCGATCGAGTGAGTGGGCCGCCAGCCGGGGTGAGCCAAAAAGTGCAAAGTCCGAACCGCGTCAGCCGGGGCGACGCAAAAACCGCGTCAGCCGGGGCGGCGCGAAAACCGCGTCAGCCGGGGCGGCGCGAAAACCGCGTCAGCCGGGGCGGCGCAAAAACTGCGTCAGCCGGGGCGGCACGGAAAAACGAAAACCGCGTCAGCCGGGGCGGCACGGAAAAACGAAAACCGCGTCAGCCGGGGCGACATCAAAATGAGGAAAAAAAAAAAAAACTGCCTTAGGACACCTGCGTACACTTTCATGCGTTTGGGCATATCTCTCTGTAACACGCGCGCCCCTCGTTACGCGCGGCACTCTGTTTTCTCCGACACCCATATTTCGGCGGCATGTGGCACGCGCGCCCGTCCCTACGCACGGCACACCGCAGTGCTTTCTCGATATTTTTCTTTTCCTCCAACACCGTCATCTATAGGCTTTTAGTGACCTGTTGCTCGTGGCACAAGTTCGCTAGCTCTGACACCTCTTGCATGCGCACCGTTTTTGCGCACGGTGCTATGCCGCAAAGCACGGCAGTCGCATGCGTTTCTCTCAGGCACCTCTTTTTTGACACAACGCTGTGGTGCTTAGAAACACACGCGCCGCTTTTGCGCACAGAACTCCACCGTACAGCACGGTAGTCACGTTTGTTCCACACGAACAGCAGTGTGCATCGTGCTACGACACTTTGAAAGCTTTTTCTTCCGAGTCTCGACCGCGCTGTTCCTTTCGTACTTGGCGCGATTTTGGGACCAGCTTTGTTTTAAACCCCTACTGCGCGCCGT
>NW_027464752.1:207500-225000 GCF_043290135.1 Rhipicephalus microplus | reverse complement strand
GCCTGATCTGAGGTCGACAGCGGATACATTCGCTTCCATCAACTTCCTGCACGACCGCGTGCGCTCGCCCTACCAAGTGCGCCCGCAACCCTGTACAGGGCCACTTCTTCACAAGGCTGGCAATCGGCTTCCCCGCTGCACGCGTGCGGCGCACAACCGGTGTGACGTGGAAGTGACGGGACACGTTCGTAAACCCATCGCGAACCGAGTACGACGCCCTACCAAGTGCGCCCGCAACCCTGTACAGGGTCACATCTTCACAAGGCTGGCAAGCGGCATTCCGCTGCGCGCGTGCGTCGTCCGAGCAGTTGCGTGATAAACGACCGTGTCGAAAGCCCAAACACCGCCGAGGCCAGTCGCCGCCGCCGCAAGGGCAGCCACGCAGCCTGGCGAGAGGCATCGTCTCGTGTAGCGTCGCCCCCGCCCCAACTGGAGTGGCCCAGTTTTTTGAACGGGACGGGAACTGCGAAGCACTTAGACCGACGGCGGACTACGACGAGAACGCCTTAAGCTTCGCCAACGTTTCGCCAACTCGTGCGGGAGACTTTTTCCGCTTCGCGGCAAGTCGTCGCGCCGTGCTCTCCGCATCAACCGCGTACGCAGCGAACCGCAAACGTCGGGCGCAGCCTCCTCACCTCCCTGCGCTTTGCGCGCGAACGTTCCCTGTTCGCGCGGCAAAGCCTGGAGGAGGCACGGCCCCGCAGCGTGTTCGAGCGCCCGGTCTACGGGACACCCTGCTTACTTCGAGGGCAACAAGCGCAACGCAAGGCTGCGATCTCGCGCACTTTGCGCACGGCTGGAGAAGCTTTGCTGGCCGGCTTTCGCTCCTCGTGTTTACCGTGCGTTAAAGTTGCGCGTCCGTGGCTCTCGCAGCTCTTGCGCGCCCGGTCGCAGAGAGGAGTACGCAACCTCGACCGCACTTTCCCTGCAGGCTTCCTTCCGACTCGAAGTCCTGCGGCGGTCTCAACGAGGTGCCACATCCTCAATGCAGTCGGTCGCCCCCGTTTCGGTTGGGCTCTGGCACGACGGTCGCCACCGTCTCGCCCTTGAGTGGCCGCTGTTGGCGCTCGCTGTGAGGTGTTCAGCGTGCTGTCCGTGTTGCCGACGCGGTCAAAACGAGTCGACGGCTCACGTTCCCTTGTGCGCCGAAGGCTCTCTTGATATGTGATCCGACCCTCAGACAGACGAAGCCAAGGGAAGACCCAAGGCCGCAATGTGCGTTCAAAGAATCAGTGCTCAGTGTGTCCTGCAATTCACACCAAGTCTCGCAGCTGGCTGCGTTCTTCATCGACCCGAGAACCGAGTGATCCACCGCTTAGAGTCGTGAAAAAGTGTTTGTTCAATTCCGTACAGTCAAAACCAAACGTTTCTGGCACTCGGCCAAACAGTGGCCAAGAAGGGCGCTTTTCAGCGCACGCTTGGACTCCAAAACTCTGCCGCGCCTTTTTCGGCTGCCGCAAATCGAGCAAACGGTGTGTTTCGGACGGCGTTTCGCTTTCGCTACTTGCGAGTGCTTTCGTGGTCCACCCCTCTATAAATACTCGGGAGGCGTCGAAGCCGGTTCTCCAAGCCGGACCCGTAGGTATCGTTGTGTGCTCGCTCTCATTGGCCCGCCTAACCAGAAAATGCCTGCGGTACACCCATTTGGATAAGAGTGCACGCAGATGCGGGCCTCGACGGCTACACATTTCCTCGGGCGGCCGCCTCCCGGCCTCCGTGGAGCGCGGGATGCACGGTCCCATCGACAAGCCTCTCCCGTTTTTACCGTGGCGTCGCGGTTCACCACGGCAGGCGGGTCGGTCTCCTCCGCATAAAAAGGGGGACCCCCGCTTTTTGTTCCACGAAATCGCACAAGCTTTTTTCGCATCCACGGTTTGCCACCGCACACCAAAATGCCGATCCGGCTGCCTACTTTAGCCAACAGGTGGAGCCAGGCGCGCCGTACTTGCGCGGCACTTCCCACGTCCACCGAAGTCGGTGCCAAGGACCACTTTCGGCGCCGGAGCCGCGTACGAGCCTACTCGAGGCGGAAGAACGAAGCCAGCAAGGGCCTGGCCGCAAGTGCGTTCAATTGTCGGGACGTCCAAGTCCCTCGTTCTTCCGTGCTTCCTCTTTCGGCAAGTCGTTGCGGCACCTTCCCAAAGCGCGCAGACCCGCTAATCGCGACGAGCGCGACGTGGCCGTGCCGCCTTTCCCTCGGCAGCAAGCAAAACGCCTGGCAACGTCGACGCTCCCCTAACCGCGATCTCGCACCGTGTTTCGTGTGGCGAATTCAAAAGCCGGCCGGCGCTGCTGCAACCATTACGGTCGGTACGCATACGCCGCGGAGGGCGGGACGGTCATCGGAGCGTGCGGTTCCTCCATCGAGTACTGCGCACCTCGGCCGTCGCATCGCCGTGCCATGACCGGCCGCGCGTCAACGCGAACCGGTGCCAGCGAGATCCCTCGCCTGCAAGAACCGACCGGCAGCCTCCGTCACCCGAGGACGCGGAGGCGCTTGCCGCGGACGGCGGGACGGTATGCACTGGTGCACAGCGGACCCGTCACATCGCCAGTTCCTTGACCGACCGCCGACGCTTGTGCCGTTCCTCTCGTACTTGGCAGTCGCCGCGCGATTGTCGGGTCTCGTTCTTGCACGCTCGAACGGTCGGGAGGGCACTCGGCTGGCGTTTCGGGAACGCGCAGCCTCGCCTTCTACCGACGTAACCACGACTCGCCGTTCGCGCTCCGCCGCTCCTGTTTACAGTACTAGGCGGTCCCGCAGCGGTCGGGTCGCGCATTTCGAGCGCTTCGAGCCACGGTGCTGTGGCGGGTCGAAAGCCGACCTATGAGTGCGTTGCGCCGTTTGTACCCGCGTCCGCCACCTGGCCGACCGTCCAAGGTCGCGGTGTTGGCGTCCGCTGGGCGCAACAATTTGTCACGGGGTGCCGCTCCACATTCAGGCAGCCCCGTGGGGAAAAGCCGACCCCGCGTCCAAACGGGGTCAGCGGCAGAAAGTGTCGGGCGCAGACGCAGCTGAGGCGCTCACCCTTCACAATCCGTTAATGATCCTTCCGCAGGTTCACCTACGGAAACCTTGTTACGACTTTTACTTCCTCTAAATGATCAAGTTTGGTCATCTTTCCAACAGACCGGCGCAACCGAAAGGCCGCGCCGGACATCGGTCCGAAGACCTCACTAAATCATTCAATCGGTAGTAGCGACGGGCGGTGTGTACAAAGGGCAGGGACGTAATCAACGCGAGCTTATGACTCGCGCTTACTGGGAATTCCTCGTTCAAGGGGAACAATTGCAAGCCCCTATCCCAATCACGAAAGAAGTTCCACGGGTTACCCAGTCTTTTCAGACAGGGATAAAGACACGCTGCTTCCTTCAGTGTAGCGCGCGTGCGGCCCCGGACATCTAAGGGCATCACAGACCTGTTATTGCTCTGTTTCGTGCGGCTAGGAGCCGCTTGTCCCTCTAAGAAGGTTGTAAGGTGCTGGGAACCCCGCACCTATTTAATAGGCTAGAGTCTCGTTCGTTATCGGAATTAACCAGACAAATCGCTCCACCAACTAAGAACGGCCATGCACCACCATCCACCGAATCAAGAAAGAGCTCTCAATCTGTCAATCCTCCCAGTGTCCGGGCCGGGTAAGTTTTCCCGTGTTGAGTCAAATTAAGCCGCAGGCTCCACTCCTGGTGGTGCCCTTCCGTCAATTCCTTTAAGTTTCAGCTTTGCAACCATACTTCCCCCGGAACCCAAATACTTTGGTTTCCCGGAAGCTGCCCGCCGAGTCATTTGAGTAACTCAGGCGGATCGCTGGTTGGCATCGTTTATGGTCAGAACTAGGGCGGTATCTGATCGCCTTCGAACCTCTGACTTTCGTTCTTGATCAATGAAAACATTCTTGGCAAATGCTTTCGCAGTAGTTCGTCTTGCGACGGTCCAAGAATTTCACCTCTAGCGCCGCAATACGAATGCCCCCGTCCGTCCCTCTTAATCATTACCTCGTATTCCAAAAACCAACAGAACAGAAACGAGGTCTTGTTCTATTATTCCATGCAAGTTTATTCAGGCGACTCGCCTGCGTTGAGCACTCTAATTTTTTCAAAGTAAAAGCACCGGCCATCTCGAGGCACACAATGAAGTGCACCAAGAAAGAACCGGCATGATGTTCAGTCCGAGCCGTCGCATCGGGTAGATGCACTACTCGTCTGGAACTGAGATCCAACTACGAGCTTTTTAACCGCAGCAGCTTTAGTATACGCTATTGGAGCTGGAATTACCGCGGCTGCTGGCACCAGACTTGCCCTCCAATTGATCCTCGTTAAAGGATTTAGAGTGTACTCATTTCAATTACGGGGCCTCAAAAGAGTCCCGTATTGTTATTTTTCGTCACTACCTCCCCGTGCCGGGAGTGGGTAATTTGCGCGCCTGCTGCCTTCCTTGGATGTGGTAGCCGTTTCTCAGGCTCCCTCTCCGGAATCGAACCCTGATTCTCCGTTACCCGTAACAACCATGGTAAGCAAGTAACCTACCATCGAAAGTTGATAAGGCAGACACTTGAAAGAAACGTCGCCGGCTCGTGGCCATGCGATCAGCACAAAGTTATCCAGAGTCACCACACAATACGGGCCGAAACCCGATCGATCTTGGTCTAATAAAAGCACCCGTTACCCAAAGGGCTCCAGGCTCACTGCATGTATTAGCTCTAGAATTGCCACAGTTATCCAAGTAGGAAGAAACGATCTAAGGAACCATAACTGATTTAATGAGCCATTCGCGGTTTCGCCTTATTTCGGCATGTACTTAGACATGCATGGCTTAATCTTTGAGACAAGCATATGATTACTGGCAGGATCAACCAGGTAATCGTTCGACTGCGCGTCCGTCCTCGCCTTCGGCGGGCCGGACGCAGTCTGTGTGCGGCGGAGGCCACCTTCAGGCGCCCCAACACGCTTATTTTGCACTCCGAGATGACGGCGTTCGAGCTCGCTACGGCACAACCTTCCCGAAAGACGAGTGGGAGCCGTGCGGCAAGAAGCACGTTCATGCTCGCTCTTTTTCGTTGCATCGACTCGGTCGCGCCGTGCGGGTTGCCCAAGCCCGCTGCACTGTCGGTGGACCGGCCGGAACTAGCAACGGAGCCGAGACTGCAAAGCCGCCAGACGACGGGTCACGCCCGCGTCTTCGGCGCTTTCGCATCTGAATCGCCCGAGGACGACACGGAACACACCTCGATATCGTGGTAAAACGGCACCGTCCGACAACCAGCCCCTAACGCATCAAGCGGATGAGGCTGCAGACGACTGCCGTGGATTCCCCTGGAGCAGACCCGAGGACACGCTTGACGAGGCCGAAGCCCGCCGCATATCAGACACCCGGTCGCTTTCGCGTACGCCGCTCACGAGAACCCCCACATAATAGCAGCGATAAGTACCCAGACCTCCTTGGGCACTAATACGAGCGTACTCGAGAAAATTTCACCGCGGGTGTGCCCCGAAACGTGTGGCACGTTGAGCGTGCCACAAGTCTACGTCGCTCTCAAACCCGCCGAGGTCGTAGAATTTGCGACCCTACTCACGAAATTCCCACCGAGGATACGGCCGCAAACGTACCGCACCTTGGGTAGGCCACGAGTTTGTGCAACACTACGCTGACGGCACAGCACCGAGGTCGTGCGCGCACGCACGGGAAAATTCCGCCGCGGTTTCTGCCGAAAACGTGAGGCACCACGACTCTCCGCAAGTTCGCGTCGACTGCGAAAGACCGAAGTCGTGAACGACGTGTCCGCTACTCGCCGCCGACACGCTGGACACCAAACGTACAACGACTCGACGGCGTCGTAGAGGCCCACGACGCGGTTTTCCTTAACGACGTCTCGGCGTGGCACCGACAGGTTAGAACGGCCGACCAACGTTCCCTGTCCGCCGTTCGGCTCAGTCGAAGGGCTCGGCGACTTCGGCAACGCTGCGAAGCCGCACGGTGACGCACGCCATGTCCCCATTTTTTTTTTTCTTTCTGCGTCTGCCGGGGTGCCCCTATAATAGCAGCGATAAGCACCCAGACCGCCGTGGGTCGCTCGCCCCGGCTGACGTGGTTTTTCGTACTCCTGCGGCGGTCGCCGTCAAGCACGTCCAAATACGCTACTTTCGTGGGCGCATTCACGCTCTTTCGCTTCGCCGGAGTGCCAGCACTCACTCTGCCAAAAACGGCGAACATCCGAGCGGCGGTTCCCACTTTTGCGTCGGCGTCGCAAACCCCGCCCCGGCAGACGAGGTTTGCCGTACTCGTGCGACGGTGGCCGGCGGGCACGTCGAAAGACGCCGATATCGTGCGCGAATTGGCGCACCTTGGCTTCACCGGAGTGCCGCCACTGACTCCTCCAAAAACGGCGAAGATCCGAGCGGCGCTTCCCACTTTCGCATCGGCGTCCCGAACTCCGCCCCGGCTGACGCGGTTTACCGTACTCGTGCGACGGTCGCCGGCGAGCACGTGGAAAGACGCCGATATCGTGCCCGAATCGGCTCCGTTCGGCTTCGCCGGAGTGCCAGCACTGGCTCGGCGAAAGACGACGAACATCCGAGCGACGGTTCTCACTATTGCGTACGCGTCGCAAACCCCGCCCCGGCAGACGCACTTTGCCGTACTCGTGCGACGGTCGCCGGCGAGCACGTAGAAAGACGCCGATATCGTGCCGGAATCGGCCCCGTTTGGCTTCGCCGGAGTGCCAGCACTCACTCGGCCACAAACGGCGAACATCCGAGCGGCGGTTCCCACTTAGCCGTCGGCGTCCCGAACTCCGCCCCGGCAGACGCGGTTGCCGAGCTCGTGCGACTAGCGACCGCGAAGCCGTCTCGCGACGCCGCTTTCGTGCGCGGCTCCCACTGCGACCTGGGTCACCCGAGGTCGACGAGCAAAAAAGAATGTCGAAAAAAATTTTTTTTTTTTTTTGTGTCTGCCGGGGTGCCCCTATAATAGCAGCGATAAGCACCCAGACCGCCATGGGTCGCTCGCCCCGGCTGACGTGGTTTTTCGTTTTCCTGCGGTGGTCGTCGTCAAGCACGTCCAAACACGCCACTTTCGTGGGCGCATTCGCGCTCTTTCGCTTCGCCGGAGTGCCAGCACTCACTCTGCCAAAAACGGCGAACATCCTAGTGGCGGTTCCCACTTTTGCGTCGGCGTCGCCAACCCCGCCCCGGCATACGCGGTTTGCCGTACTCGTGCGGCGGTGGCCGGCGGGCACGTCGAAAGACACCGATATCGTGCGCGAGTCGATGCTTCTTGGTCTCGCAGGAGGGCCGCCACTCACTCCTGCAAAAACGGCGAAGATCCGAGCGGCGCTTCCCACTTTTTCGTCGGCATCGCAAACCTCGCCCCGGCAGACGCGCTTTGCCGTACTCGTGCGACGGTCGCCGGCGAGCACGTCGAAATACGCCGATATCGTGCCCGAATCGGCCCCGTTTCGCTTCGCCGGAGTGCCAGCACTCACTCGGCCAAAAACGGCGAACATCCGAGCAGCGGTACCCACTTAGCCGTCGGCATCCCGAACTCCGCGCCGGCTGACGCGGTTGCCGAGCTCGTGCGACTAGCGACCGCGAACGCGTCTCGCGACGCCGCTTTCGTGCGCGGCTCCCATTGCGACCTGGGTTACCCGAGCTCGACCAGCAAAAAAGAAGGTCGAAAAAAAATTTTTTTTTTCTGCGTCTGCCGGGGTGCCCCTATAATAGCAGCGATAAGCACCCAGACCGCCGTGGGTCGCTCGCCCCGGCTGACGTGGTTTTTCGTACTCCTGCAGCGGTCGCCGTCAAGCACGTCCAAATACGCCACTTTCGTGGGCGCTTTCGCGCTCTTTCGCGTCGCCGGTGTGCCAGCACTCACTCTGCCAAAAACGGCCAACATCCGAGCGGCGGTTCCCACTTTTGCGTCGGCGTCGTAAACCCCGCCCCGGCAGACGCGGTTTGCCCTACTCGTGCGACGGTCGCCGGCGAGCGCGTCGAAAGACGCCGATATCGTGCGCTAATTGGCGCTCCTTGGCTTCTCCGGAGTGCCGCCACTCACTCCTCCAAAAACGGCGAAGATCCGAGCGGCGTTCTCCACTTTCGCATCGGCGTCCCGAACTCCGCCCGGGCTGACGCGGTTTACCGTACTCGTGCGACGGTCGCCGCCGGGCACGTCGAAAGACGCCGATATCGTGCCGTAATCGGCCCCGTTTGGCTTCGCCCGAGTGCCAGCACTCACTCGGCCAAAAACGGCGAACATCCGAGCAGCGTTTCCCACTTTCGCATCGGCGTCCCGAAGCCCGCCCCGGCAGACGCGGTTTGCCCTACTCGAGCGACGGTCGCCGGCGATCACGTCGAAAGGCGCCGAATTCGTGCACGAATCGATGCTTCTTGGTCTCGCAGGAGGGCCGCCACTCACTCCTGCAAAAACGGCGAAGATCCGAGTTGCGCTTCCCACTTTTTCGTCGGCGTCCCGAACTACGCCCCGGCTGACGCGGTTTACCGTACTCGTGCGACGGTCGCCGGCGGGCACTTCAAAATACGCCGATTTCGTGGGCGCATTCACGCTGTTTCGCTTCCCCGGAGTGCCAACACTCACTCTGCCGAAAGCGGCGATCATCCGAGCGGCGGTTCCCACTTTTGCGTCGGCTTCGCAAACGGCGCCCCGGCAGACGCGCTCGTGCGACGTACTCGTGCGACGGTCGCCGGCGAGCACGTCGAAAGACGCCGATATCGTGCTCGAATCGACCCCGTTTCGCTTCGCCGGAGTGCTGCCAGTCACGGCGCAGAAAACGGCGAACAAGTGTTTTTTTTTTTTTTCCTAGAATTTGTGTTATAGAAGGCACATTTGATATCGGACGATAATTTTCAACTTTATCACGCGCACCGATTTTCGTGTAGAGGTTTGCAAGTTTATGGGAATTTCTCCACTTGGAATAATGCGATTTAGTAGTACTACGAGAACTTCATGGATGTACTCAAGGGTACGGGGCAAGTCAGTTACGTCAACACCTGCAGATTTTTTACACTTCAAACTGAAAATTGTTGGTTGTGAGTCCTCGTGTGATATTAAAGGCCGATTCGCTAACACATAGAACAAAGAAAGAAAGGAAGAAAAAACGCCCGCGCTCGCTCAAGAAACCTGGGTTCGCAACAAGTGGCAACAACAAGCAACCGAGCGAGTGCGCCAAAACCCGTGGCGGCCGAACAAACGCGAAGTCCCAACCGCGTCAGCCGGAGCGGCACGGGACAGGAAAAATCACTTCAGCCGGGGCGGCGGGGCACCGAATAAACCTCGTCACCTCGTCGCAGGATAAAAGAGGAAACAAAAAGTCTAAACAGCGTCTGCTGGAGCGAATGCGTAATAAAACAACAACAACAACAAAAAAAACACCCGCGCTCAAGAAGTCTGCAATCCTCACAAAAGGCGACTGTGACCGAGCAGCGTCAGCCGGGGCCGTGCGGAAACGGAAAAACCGCGACTACCGGGGCGTCGAGGCACCGAAAAATCCACTTCAGCCGCGGCGAAAAAAAAAAACAAAAAGAAAGACGGAGGGGGGGGGGGAACCACGTCTGCCGGGGCGAAGGAAAAAAAAAACGCGTCTGCCGGGGCGAGCCCGGGTGCGGCACCACCGGGAAAACTGTGGCAAACAGACATGGCGATCGAGTGAGTGGGCCGCCAGCCAGGCTCAGCCAAAAAGTGCAAAGTCCGAACTGCGTCAGCCGGGGCGGCAAAAACCGCGTCAGCCGGGGCGGCGCAAAAAACCGCGTCTGCCGGGGCGGCACGAAACCGCGTCAGCCGGGGCGGGGCGAAAACTGCGTCAGCCGGGGCGAAAGAAAAAAAAAAACGCGTCTGCCGGGGCAAGCCCGGGTGCGGCACCACCGGGAAAACTGTGGCAAACAGACATGGCGATCGAGTGAGTGGGCCGCCAGCCAGGCACAGCCGAAAAGTGCAAAGTCCGAACCGTGTCAGCCGGGGCGACGCAAAAACCGCGTCAGCCGGGGCGGCGCGAAAACCGCGTCAGCCGGGGCGGCACGAAACCGCGTCAGCCGGGGCGGCGCGAAAACTGCGTCAGCCGGGGCGGCGCGAAAACCTCGTCAGCCGGGGCGAGCGAAAAGGGGGGGGGGGGAACCACGTCTGCCGGGGCGAAAGAAAAAAAAACGCGTCTGCCGGGGCGAGCCCGGGTGCGGCACCACCGGGAAGACTGTGGCAAACAGACATGGCGATCGAGTGAGTGGGCCGCCAGCCAGGCTCAGCCCAAAAAGTGCTAAGTCCGAACTGCGTCAGCCGGGGCGGCGCGAAAACCGCGTCTGCCGGGGCGGCACGAAACCGCGTCAGCCGGGGCGGCGCGAAAACTGCGTCAGCCGGGGCGAGCCCGGGTGCGGCACCACCGGGAAAACTGTGGCAAACAGACATGGCGATCGAGTGAGTGGGCCGCCAGCCAGGCACAGCCGAAAAGTGCTAAGTCCGAACTGCGTCAGCCGGGGCGGCAAAAACCGCGTCAGCCGGGGCGGCGCAAAAAACCGCGTCTGCCGGGGCGGCACGAAACCGCGTCAGCCGGGGCGGCGCGAAAACTGCGTCAGCCGGGGCGAAAGAAAAAAAAAAACGCGTCTGCCGGGGCGAGCCCGGGTGCGGCACCACCGGGAAAACTGTGGCAAACAGACATGGCGATCGAGTGAGTGGGCCGCCAGCCAGGCACAGCCGAAAAGTGCTAAGTCCGAACTGCGTCTGCCGGGGCGGCACGAAACCGCGTCAGCCGGGGCGGCGCGAAAACCGCGTCTGCCGGGGCGGCACGAAACCGCGTCAGCCGGGGCGGCGCGAAAACTGCGTCAGCCGGGGCGAGCCCGGGTGCGGCACCACCGGGAAAACTGTGGCAAACAGACATGGCGATTGAGTGAGTGGGCCGCCAGCCAGGCACAGCCGAAAAGTGCTAAGTCCGAACTGCGTCTGCCGGGGCGGCACGAAACCGCGTCAGCCGGGGCGGCGCGAAAACCGCGTCTGCCGGGGCGGCACGAAACCGCGTCAGCCGGGGCGGCGCGAAAACTGCGTCAGCCGGGGCGAGCCCGGGTGCGGCACCACCGGGAAAACTGTGGCAAACAGACATGGCGATCGAGTGAGTGGGCCGCCAGCCAGGCACAGCCGAAAAGTGCAAAGTCCGAACCGTGTCAGCCGGGGCGACGCAAAAACCGCGTCAGCCGGGGCGGCGCGAAAACCGCGTCAGCCGGGGCGGCACGAAACCGCGTCAGCCGGGGCGGCGCGAAAACTGCGTCAGCCGGGGCGGCGCGAAAACCTCGTCAGCCGGGGCGAGCGAAAAGGGGGGGGGGGGAACCACGTCTGCCGGGGCGAAAGAAAAAAAAACGCGTCTGCCGGGGCGAGCCCGGGTGCGGCACCACCGGGAAGACTGTGGCAAACAGACATGGCGATCGAGTGAGTGGGCCGCCAGCCAGGCTCAGCCCAAAAAGTGCTAAGTCCGAACTGCGTCAGCCGGGGCGGCGCGAAAACCGCGTCTGCCGGGGCGGCACGAAACCGCGTCAGCCGGGGCGGCGCGAAAACTGCGTCAGCCGGGGCGAGCCCGGGTGCGGCACCACCGGGAAAACTGTGGCAAACAGACATGGCGATTGAGTGAGTGGGCCGCCAGCCAGGCACAGCCGAAAAGTGCTAAGTCCGAACTGCGTCTGCCGGGGCGGCACGAAACCGCGTCAGCCGGGGCGGCGCGAAAACCGCGTCTGCCGGGGCGGCACGAAACCGCGTCAGCCGGGGCGGCGCGAAAACTGCGTCAGCCGGGGCGAGCCCGGGTGCGGCACCACCGGGAAAACTGTGGCAAACAGACATGGCGATCGAGTGAGTGGGCCGCCAGCCAGGCACAGCCGAAAAGTGCAAAGTCCGAACCGTGTCAGCCGGGGCGACGCAAAAACCGCGTCAGCCGGGGCGGCGCGAAAACCGCGTCAGCCGGGGCGGCGCGAAAACCTCGTCAGCCGGGGCGAGCGAAAAGGGGGGGGGGGGGAACCACGTCTGCCGGGGCGAAAGAAAAAAAAACGCGTCTGCCGGGGCGAGCCCGGGTGCGGCACCACCGGGAAGACTGTGGCAAACAGACATGGCGATCGAGTGAGTGGGCCGCCAGCCAGGCTCAGCCCAAAAAGTGCTAAGTCCGAACTGCGTCAGCCGGGGCGGCGCGAAAACCGCGTCTGCCGGGGCGGCACGAAACCGCGTCAGCCGGGGCGGCGCGAAAACTGCGTCAGCCGGGGCGAGCCCGGGTGCGGCACCACCGGGAAAACTGTGGCAAACAGACATGGCGATCGAGTGAGTGGGCCGCCAGCCAGGCACAGCCGAAAAGTGCTAAGTCCGAACTGCGTCAGCCGGGGCGGCAAAAACCGCGTCAGCCGGGGCGGCGCAAAAAACCGCGTCTGCCGGGGCGGCACGAAACCGCGTCAGCCGGGGCGGCGCGAAAACTGCGTCAGCCGGGGCGAAAGAAAAAAAAAAACGCGTCTGCCGGGGCGAGCCCGGGTGCGGCACCACCGGGAAAACTGTGGCAAACAGACATGGCGATCGAGTGAGTGGGCCGCCAGCCAGGCACAGCCGAAAAGTGCTAAGTCCGAACTGCGTCTGCCGGGGCGGCACGAAACCGCGTCAGCCGGGGCGGCGCGAAAACCGCGTCTGCCGGGGCGGCACGAAACCGCGTCAGCCGGGGCGGCGCGAAAACTGCGTCAGCCGGGGCGAGCCCGGGTGCGGCACCACCGGGAAAACTGTGGCAAACAGACATGGCGATTGAGTGAGTGGGCCGCCAGCCAGGCACAGCCGAAAAGTGCTAAGTCCGAACTGCGTCTGCCGGGGCGGCACGAAACCGCGTCAGCCGGGGCGGCGCGAAAACCGCGTCTGCCGGGGCGGCACGAAACCGCGTCAGCCGGGGCGGCGCGAAAACCGCGTCTGCCGGGGCGGCACGAAACCGCGTCAGCCGGGGCGGCGCGAAAACTGCGTCAGCCGGGGCGAGCCCGGGTGCGGCACCACCGGGAAGACTGTGGCAAACAGACATGGCGATCGAGTGAGTGGGCCGCCAGCCAGGCTCAGCCCAAAAAGTGCTAAGTCCGAACTGCGTCAGCCGGGGCGGCGCGAAAACCGCGTCTGCCGGGGCGGCACGAAACCGCGTCAGCCGGGGCGGCGCGAAAACTGCGTCAGCCGGGGCGAGCCCGGGTGCGGCACCACCGGGAAAACTGTGGCAAACAGACATGGCGATCGAGTGAGTGGGCCGCCAGCCAGGCACAGCCGAAAAGTGCTAAGTCCGAACTGCGTCAGCCGGGGCGGCAAAAACCGCGTCAGCCGGGGCGGCGCAAAAAACCGCGTCTGCCGGGGCGGCACGAAACCGCGTCAGCCGGGGCGGCGCGAAAACTGCGTCAGCCGGGGCGAAAGAAAAAAAAAAACGCGTCTGCCGGGGCGAGCCCGGGTGCGGCACCACCGGGAAAACTGTGGCAAACAGACATGGCGATCGAGTGAGTGGGCCGCCAGCCAGGCACAGCCGAAAAGTGCTAAGTCCGAACTGCGTCTGCCGGGGCGGCACGAAACCGCGTCAGCCGGGGCGGCGCGAAAACCGCGTCTGCCGGGGCGGCACGAAACCGCGTCAGCCGGGGCGGCGCGAAAACTGCGTCAGCCGGGGCGAGCCCGGGTGCGGCACCACCGGGAAAACTGTGGCAAACAGACATGGCGATTGAGTGAGTGGGCCGCCAGCCAGGCACAGCCGAAAAGTGCTAAGTCCGAACTGCGTCTGCCGGGGCGGCACGAAACCGCGTCAGCCGGGGCGGCGCGAAAACCGCGTCTGCCGGGGCGGCACGAAACCGCGTCAGCCGGGGCGGCGCGAAAACTGCGTCAGCCGGGGCGAGCCCGGGTGCGGCACCACCGGGAAAACTGTGGCAAACAGACATGGCGATCGAGTGAGTGGGCCGCCAGCCAGGCACAGCCGAAAAGTGCAAAGTCCGAACCGTGTCAGCCGGGGCGACGCAAAAACCGCGTCAGCCGGGGCGGCGCGAAAACCGCGTCAGCCGGGGCGGCACGAAACCGCGTCAGCCGGGGCGGCGCGAAAACTGCGTCAGCCGGGGCGGCGCGAAAACCTCGTCAGCCGGGGCGAGCGAAAAGGGGGGGGGGGGAACCACGTCTGCCGGGGCGAAAGAAAAAAAAACGCGTCTGCCGGGGCGAGCCCGGGTGCGGCACCACCGGGAAGACTGTGGCAAACAGACATGGCGATCGAGTGAGTGGGCCGCCAGCCAGGCTCAGCCCAAAAAGTGCTAAGTCCGAACTGCGTCAGCCGGGGCGGCGCGAAAACCGCGTCTGCCGGGGCGGCACGAAACCGCGTCAGCCGGGGCGGCGCGAAAACTGCGTCAGCCGGGGCGAGCCCGGGTGCGGCACCACCGGGAAAACTGTGGCAAACAGACATGGCGATCGAGTGAGTGGGCCGCCAGCCAGGCACAGCCGAAAAGTGCTAAGTCCGAACTGCGTCAGCCGGGGCGGCAAAAACCGCGTCAGCCGGGGCGGCGCAAAAAACCGCGTCTGCCGGGGCGGCACGAAACCGCGTCAGCCGGGGCGGCGCGAAAACTGCGTCAGCCGGGGCGAAAGAAAAAAAAAACGCGTCTGCCGGGGCGAGCCCGGGTGCGGCACCACCGGGAAAACTGTGGCAAACAGACATGGCGATCGAGTGAGTGGGCCGCCAGCCAGGCACAGCCGAAAAGTGCTAAGTCCGAACTGCGTCTGCCGGGGCGGCACGAAACCGCGTCAGCCGGGGCGGCGCGAAAACCGCGTCTGCCGGGGCGGCACGAAACCGCGTCAGCCGGGGCGGCGCGAAAACTGCGTCAGCCGGGGCGAGCCCGGGTGCGGCACCACCGGGAAAACTGTGGCAAACAGACATGGCGATTGAGTGAGTGGGCCGCCAGCCAGGCACAGCCGAAAAGTGCTAAGTCCGAACTGCGTCTGCCGGGGCGGCACGAAACCGCGTCAGCCGGGGCGGCGCGAAAACCGCGTCTGCCGGGGCGGCACGAAACCGCGTCAGCCGGGGCGGCGCGAAAACTGCGTCAGCCGGGGCGAGCCCGGGTGCGGCACCACCGGGAAAACTGTGGCAAACAGACATGGCGATCGAGTGAGTGGGCCGCCAGCCAGGCACAGCCGAAAAGTGCAAAGTCCGAACCGTGTCAGCCGGGGCGACGCAAAAACCGCGTCAGCCGGGGCGGCGCGAAAACCGCGTCAGCCGGGGCGGCGCGAAAACTGCGTCAGCCGGGGCGGCGCGAAAACCTCGTCAGCCGGGGCGAGCGAAAAGGGGGGGGGGGGAACCACGTCTGCCGGGGCGAAAGAAAAAAAAACGCGTCTGCCGGGGCGAGCCCGGGTGCGGCACCACCGGGAAGACTGTGGCAAACAGACATGGCGATCGAGTGAGTGGGCCGCCAGCCAGGCTCAGCCCAAAAAGTGCTAAGTCCGAACTGCGTCAGCCGGGGCGGCGCGAAAACCGCGTCTGCCGGGGCGGCACGAAACCGCGTCAGCCGGGGCGGCGCGAAAACTGCGTCAGCCGGGGCGAGCCCGGGTGCGGCACCACCGGGAAAACTGTGGCAAACAGACATGGCGATCGAGTGAGTGGGCCGCCAGCCAGGCACAGCCGAAAAGTGCTAAGTCCGAACTGCGTCAGCCGGGGCGGCAAAAACCGCGTCAGCCGGGGCGGCGCAAAAAACCGCGTCTGCCGGGGTGGCACGAAACCGCGTCAGCCGGGGCGGCGCGAAAACTGCGTCAGCCGGGGCGAAAGAAAAAAAAAAACGCGTCTGCCGGGGCGAGCCCGGGTGCGGCACCACCGGGAAAACTGTGGCAAACAGACATGGCGATCGAGTGAGTGGGCCGCCAGCCAGGCACAGCCGAAAAGTGCTAAGTCCGAACTGCGTCTGCCGGGGCGGCACGAAACCGCGTCAGCCGGGGCGGCGCGAAAACCGCGTCTGCCGGGGCGGCACGAAACCGCGTCAGCCGGGGCGGCGCGAAAACTGCGTCAGCCGGGGCGAGCCCGGGTGCGGCACCACCGGGAAAACTGTGGCAAACAGACATGGCGATTGAGTGAGTGGGCCGCCAGCCAGGCACAGCCGAAAAGTGCTAAGTCCGAACTGCGTCTGCCGGGGCGGCACGAAACCGCGTCAGCCGGGGCGGCGCGAAAACCGCGTCTGCCGGGGCGGCACGAAACCGCGTCAGCCGGGGCGGCGCGAAAACTGCGTCAGCCGGGGCGAGCCCGGGTGCGGCACCACCGGGAAAACTGTGGCAAACAGACATGGCGATCGAGTGAGTGGGCCGCCAGCCAGGCACAGCCGAAAAGTGCTAAGTCCGAACTGCGTCAGCCGGGGCGGCAAAAACCGCGTCAGCCGGGGCGGCGCAAAAAACCGCGTCTGCCGGGGCGGCACGAAACCGCGTCAGCCGGGGCGGCGCGAAAACTGCGTCAGCCGGGGCGAAAGAAAAAAAAAACGCGTCTGCCGGGGCGAGCCCGGGTGCGGCACCACCGGGAAAACTGTGGCAAACAGACATGGCGATCGAGTGAGTGGGCCGCCAGCCATGCACAGCCGAAAAGTGCTAAGTCCGAACTGCGTCTGCCGGTGCGGCACGAAACCGCGTCAGCCGGGGCGGCGCGAAAACCGCGTCTGCCGGGGTGGCACGAAACCGCGTCAGCCGGGGCGGCGCGAAAACTGCGTCAGCCGGGGCGAGCCCGGGTGCGGCACCACCGGGAAAACTGTGGCAAACAGACATGGCGATTGAGTGAGTGGGCCGCCAGCCAGGCACAGCCGAAAAGTGCTAAGTCCGAACTGCGTCTGCCGGGGCGGCACGAAACCGCGTCAGCCGGGGCGGCGCGAAAACCGCGTCTGCCGGGGCGGCACGAAACCGCGTCAGCCGGGGCGGCGCGAAAACTGCGTCAGCCGGGGCGAGCCCGGGTGCGGCACCACCGGGAAAACTGTGGCAAACAGACATGGCGATCGAGTGAGTGGGCCGCCAGCCAGGCACAGCCGAAAAGTGCTAAGTCCGAACTGCGTCAGCCGGGGCGGCAAAAACCGCGTCAGCCGGGGCGGCGCAAAAACCGCGTCTGCCGGGGCGAAATCAAAAAAAAAAACAAAGAAAAAAGCCCGCGCTTAATCAAAAGAAAACAAAGAAAAAAGCTTGCGCTTAATCAAAAGAAAACAAACAAAAAAAGTTCGCGCTTAAGCCTGGCGGTGGAACCACCGGGGCAAACAGACCTGGCGATCGAGTGAGTGGGCCGCCAGCCGGGGTGAGCCAAAAAGTGCAAAGTCCGAACCGCGTCAGCCGGGGCGACGCAAAAACCGCGTCAGCCGGGGCGGCGCGAAAACCGCGTCAGCCGGGGCGGCGCGAAAACCGCGTCAGCCGGGGCGGCGCAAAAACTGCGTCAGCCGGGGCGGCACGGAAAAACGAAAACCGCGTCAGCCGGGGCGGCACGGAAAAACGAAAACCGCGTCAGCCGGGGCGACATCAAAATGAGGAAAAAAAAAAAAACTGCCT
>NW_027464752.1:187500-200000 GCF_043290135.1 Rhipicephalus microplus | reverse complement strand
ACTTTAGCCAACAGGTGGAGCCAGGCGCGCCGTACTTGCGCGGCACTTCCCACGTCCACCGAAGTCGGTGCCAAGGACCACTTTCGGCGCCGGAGCCGCGTACGAGCCTACTCGAGGCGGAAGAACGAAGCCAGCAAGGGCCTGGCCGCAAGTGCGTTCAATTGTCGGGACGTCCAAGTCCCTCGTTCTTCCGTGCTTCCTCTTTCGGCAAGTCGTTGCGGCACCTTCCCAAAGCGCGCAGACCCGCTAATCGCGACGAGCGCGACGTGGCCGTGCCGCCTTTCCCTCGGCAGCAAGCAAAACGCCTGGCAACGTCGACGCTCCCCTAACCGCGATCTCGCACCGTGTTTCGTGTGGCGAATTCAAAAGCCGGCCGGCGCTGCTGCAACCATTACGGTCGGTACGCATACGCCGCGGAGGGCGGGACGGTCATCGGAGCGTGCGGTTCCTCCATCGAGTACTGCGCACCTCGGCCGTCGCATCGCCGTGCCATGACCGGCCGCGCGTCAACGCGAACCGGTGCCAGCGAGATCCCTCGCCTGCAAGAACCGACCGGCAGCCTCCGTCACCCGAGGACGCGGAGGCGCTTGCCGCGGACGGCGGGACGGTATGCACTGGTGCACAGCGGACCCGTCACATCGCCAGTTCCTTGACCGACCGCCGACGCTTGTGCCGTTCCTCTCGTACTTGGCAGTCGCCGCGCGATTGTCGGGTCTCGTTCTTGCACGCTCGAACGGTCGGGAGGGCACTCGGCTGGCGTTTCGGGAACGCGCAGCCTCGCCTTCTACCGACGTAACCACGACTCGCCGTTCGCGCTCCGCCGCTCCTGTTTACAGTACTAGGCGGTCCCGCAGCGGTCGGGTCGCGCATTTCGAGCGCTTCGAGCCACGGTGCTGTGGCGGGTCGAAAGCCGACCTATGAGTGCGTTGCGCCGTTTGTACCCGCGTCCGCCACCTGGCCGACCGTCCAAGGTCGCGGTGTTGGCGTCCGCTGGGCGCAACAATTTGTCACGGGGTGCCGCTCCACATTCAGGCAGCCCCGTGGGGAAAAGCCGACCCCGCGTCCAAACGGGGTCAGCGGCAGAAAGTGTCGGGCGCAGACGCAGCTGAGGCGCTCACCCTTCACAATCCGTTAATGATCCTTCCGCAGGTTCACCTACGGAAACCTTGTTACGACTTTTACTTCCTCTAAATGATCAAGTTTGGTCATCTTTCCAACAGACCGGCGCAACCGAAAGGCCGCGCCGGACATCGGTCCGAAGACCTCACTAAATCATTCAATCGGTAGTAGCGACGGGCGGTGTGTACAAAGGGCAGGGACGTAATCAACGCGAGCTTATGACTCGCGCTTACTGGGAATTCCTCGTTCAAGGGGAACAATTGCAAGCCCCTATCCCAATCACGAAAGAAGTTCCACGGGTTACCCAGTCTTTTCAGACAGGGATAAAGACACGCTGCTTCCTTCAGTGTAGCGCGCGTGCGGCCCCGGACATCTAAGGGCATCACAGACCTGTTATTGCTCTGTTTCGTGCGGCTAGGAGCCGCTTGTCCCTCTAAGAAGGTTGTAAGGTGCTGGGAACCCCGCACCTATTTAATAGGCTAGAGTCTCGTTCGTTATCGGAATTAACCAGACAAATCGCTCCACCAACTAAGAACGGCCATGCACCACCATCCACCGAATCAAGAAAGAGCTCTCAATCTGTCAATCCTCCCAGTGTCCGGGCCGGGTAAGTTTTCCCGTGTTGAGTCAAATTAAGCCGCAGGCTCCACTCCTGGTGGTGCCCTTCCGTCAATTCCTTTAAGTTTCAGCTTTGCAACCATACTTCCCCCGGAACCCAAATACTTTGGTTTCCCGGAAGCTGCCCGCCGAGTCATTTGAGTAACTCAGGCGGATCGCTGGTTGGCATCGTTTATGGTCAGAACTAGGGCGGTATCTGATCGCCTTCGAACCTCTGACTTTCGTTCTTGATCAATGAAAACATTCTTGGCAAATGCTTTCGCAGTAGTTCGTCTTGCGACGGTCCAAGAATTTCACCTCTAGCGCCGCAATACGAATGCCCCCGTCCGTCCCTCTTAATCATTACCTCGTATTCCAAAAACCAACAGAACAGAAACGAGGTCTTGTTCTATTATTCCATGCAAGTTTATTCAGGCGACTCGCCTGCGTTGAGCACTCTAATTTTTTCAAAGTAAAAGCACCGGCCATCTCGAGGCACACAATGAAGTGCACCAAGAAAGAACCGGCATGATGTTCAGTCCGAGCCGTCGCATCGGGTAGATGCACTACTCGTCTGGAACTGAGATCCAACTACGAGCTTTTTAACCGCAGCAGCTTTAGTATACGCTATTGGAGCTGGAATTACCGCGGCTGCTGGCACCAGACTTGCCCTCCAATTGATCCTCGTTAAAGGATTTAGAGTGTACTCATTTCAATTACGGGGCCTCAAAAGAGTCCCGTATTGTTATTTTTCGTCACTACCTCCCCGTGCCGGGAGTGGGTAATTTGCGCGCCTGCTGCCTTCCTTGGATGTGGTAGCCGTTTCTCAGGCTCCCTCTCCGGAATCGAACCCTGATTCTCCGTTACCCGTAACAACCATGGTAAGCAAGTAACCTACCATCGAAAGTTGATAAGGCAGACACTTGAAAGAAACGTCGCCGGCTCGTGGCCATGCGATCAGCACAAAGTTATCCAGAGTCACCACACAATACGGGCCGAAACCCGATCGATCTTGGTCTAATAAAAGCACCCGTTACCCAAAGGGCTCCAGGCTCACTGCATGTATTAGCTCTAGAATTGCCACAGTTATCCAAGTAGGAAGAAACGATCTAAGGAACCATAACTGATTTAATGAGCCATTCGCGGTTTCGCCTTATTTCGGCATGTACTTAGACATGCATGGCTTAATCTTTGAGACAAGCATATGATTACTGGCAGGATCAACCAGGTAATCGTTCGACTGCGCGTCCGTCCTCGCCTTCGGCGGGCCGGACGCAGTCTGTGTGCGGCGGAGGCCACCTTCAGGCGCCCCAACACGCTTATTTTGCACTCCGAGATGACGGCGTTCGAGCTCGCTACGGCACAACCTTCCCGAAAGACGAGTGGGAGCCGTGCGGCAAGAAGCACGTTCATGCTCGCTCTTTTTCGTTGCATCGACTCGGTCGCGCCGTGCGGGTTGCCCAAGCCCGCTGCACTGTCGGTGGACCGGCCGGAACTAGCAACGGAGCCGAGACTGCAAAGCCGCCAGACGACGGGTCACGCCCGCGTCTTCGGCGCTTTCGCATCTGAATCGCCCGAGGACGACACGGAACACACCTCGATATCGTGGTAAAACGGCACCGTCCGACAACCAGCCCCTAACGCATCAAGCGGATGAGGCTGCAGACGACTGCCGTGGATTCCCCTGGAGCAGACCCGAGGACACGCTTGACGAGGCCGAAGCCCGCCGCATATCAGACACCCGGTCGCTTTCGCGTACGCCGCTCACGAGAACCCCCACATAATAGCAGCGATAAGTACCCAGACCTCCTTGGGCACTAATACGAGCGTACTCGAGAAAATTTCACCGCGGGTGTGCCCCGAAACGTGTGGCACGTTGAGCGTGCCACAAGTCTACGTCGCTCTCAAACCCGCCGAGGTCGTAGAATTTGCGACCCTACTCACGAAATTCCCACCGAGGATACGGCCGCAAACGTACCGCACCTTGGGTAGGCCACGAGTTTGTGCAACACTACGCTGACGGCACAGCACCGAGGTCGTGCGCGCACGCACGGGAAAATTCCGCCGCGGTTTCTGCCGAAAACGTGAGGCACCACGACTCTCCGCAAGTTCGCGTCGACTGCGAAAGACCGAAGTCGTGAACGACGTGTCCGCTACTCGCCGCCGACACGCTGGACACCAAACGTACAACGACTCGACGGCGTCGTAGAGGCCCACGACGCGGTTTTCCTTAACGACGTCTCGGCGTGGCACCGACAGGTTAGAACGGCCGACCAACGTTCCCTGTCCGCCGTTCGGCTCAGTCGAAGGGCTCGGCGACTTCGGCAACGCTGCGAAGCCGCACGGTGACGCACGCCATGTCCCCATTTTTTTTTTTCTTTCTGCGTCTGCCGGGGTGCCCCTATAATAGCAGCGATAAGCACCCAGACCGCCGTGGGTCGCTCGCCCCGGCTGACGTGGTTTTTCGTACTCCTGCGGCGGTCGCCGTCAAGCACGTCCAAATACGCTACTTTCGTGGGCGCATTCACGCTCTTTCGCTTCGCCGGAGTGCCAGCACTCACTCTGCCAAAAACGGCGAACATCCGAGCGGCGGTTCCCACTTTTGCGTCGGCGTCGCAAACCCCGCCCCGGCAGACGAGGTTTGCCGTACTCGTGCGACGGTGGCCGGCGGGCACGTCGAAAGACGCCGATATCGTGCGCGAATTGGCGCACCTTGGCTTCACCGGAGTGCCGCCACTGACTCCTCCAAAAACGGCGAAGATCCGAGCGGCGCTTCCCACTTTCGCATCGGCGTCCCGAACTCCGCCCCGGCTGACGCGGTTTACCGTACTCGTGCGACGGTCGCCGGCGAGCACGTGGAAAGACGCCGATATCGTGCCCGAATCGGCTCCGTTCGGCTTCGCCGGAGTGCCAGCACTGGCTCGGCGAAAGACGACGAACATCCGAGCGACGGTTCTCACTATTGCGTACGCGTCGCAAACCCCGCCCCGGCAGACGCACTTTGCCGTACTCGTGCGACGGTCGCCGGCGAGCACGTAGAAAGACGCCGATATCGTGCCGGAATCGGCCCCGTTTGGCTTCGCCGGAGTGCCAGCACTCACTCGGCCACAAACGGCGAACATCCGAGCGGCGGTTCCCACTTAGCCGTCGGCGTCCCGAACTCCGCCCCGGCAGACGCGGTTGCCGAGCTCGTGCGACTAGCGACCGCGAAGCCGTCTCGCGACGCCGCTTTCGTGCGCGGCTCCCACTGCGACCTGGGTCACCCGAGGTCGACGAGCAAAAAAGAATGTCGAAAAAAATTTTTTTTTTTTTTTGTGTCTGCCGGGGTGCCCCTATAATAGCAGCGATAAGCACCCAGACCGCCATGGGTCGCTCGCCCCGGCTGACGTGGTTTTTCGTTTTCCTGCGGTGGTCGTCGTCAAGCACGTCCAAACACGCCACTTTCGTGGGCGCATTCGCGCTCTTTCGCTTCGCCGGAGTGCCAGCACTCACTCTGCCAAAAACGGCGAACATCCTAGTGGCGGTTCCCACTTTTGCGTCGGCGTCGCCAACCCCGCCCCGGCATACGCGGTTTGCCGTACTCGTGCGGCGGTGGCCGGCGGGCACGTCGAAAGACACCGATATCGTGCGCGAGTCGATGCTTCTTGGTCTCGCAGGAGGGCCGCCACTCACTCCTGCAAAAACGGCGAAGATCCGAGCGGCGCTTCCCACTTTTTCGTCGGCATCGCAAACCTCGCCCCGGCAGACGCGCTTTGCCGTACTCGTGCGACGGTCGCCGGCGAGCACGTCGAAATACGCCGATATCGTGCCCGAATCGGCCCCGTTTCGCTTCGCCGGAGTGCCAGCACTCACTCGGCCAAAAACGGCGAACATCCGAGCAGCGGTACCCACTTAGCCGTCGGCATCCCGAACTCCGCGCCGGCTGACGCGGTTGCCGAGCTCGTGCGACTAGCGACCGCGAACGCGTCTCGCGACGCCGCTTTCGTGCGCGGCTCCCATTGCGACCTGGGTTACCCGAGCTCGACCAGCAAAAAAGAAGGTCGAAAAAAAATTTTTTTTTTCTGCGTCTGCCGGGGTGCCCCTATAATAGCAGCGATAAGCACCCAGACCGCCGTGGGTCGCTCGCCCCGGCTGACGTGGTTTTTCGTACTCCTGCAGCGGTCGCCGTCAAGCACGTCCAAATACGCCACTTTCGTGGGCGCTTTCGCGCTCTTTCGCGTCGCCGGTGTGCCAGCACTCACTCTGCCAAAAACGGCCAACATCCGAGCGGCGGTTCCCACTTTTGCGTCGGCGTCGTAAACCCCGCCCCGGCAGACGCGGTTTGCCCTACTCGTGCGACGGTCGCCGGCGAGCGCGTCGAAAGACGCCGATATCGTGCGCTAATTGGCGCTCCTTGGCTTCTCCGGAGTGCCGCCACTCACTCCTCCAAAAACGGCGAAGATCCGAGCGGCGTTCTCCACTTTCGCATCGGCGTCCCGAACTCCGCCCGGGCTGACGCGGTTTACCGTACTCGTGCGACGGTCGCCGCCGGGCACGTCGAAAGACGCCGATATCGTGCCGTAATCGGCCCCGTTTGGCTTCGCCCGAGTGCCAGCACTCACTCGGCCAAAAACGGCGAACATCCGAGCAGCGTTTCCCACTTTCGCATCGGCGTCCCGAAGCCCGCCCCGGCAGACGCGGTTTGCCCTACTCGAGCGACGGTCGCCGGCGATCACGTCGAAAGGCGCCGAATTCGTGCACGAATCGATGCTTCTTGGTCTCGCAGGAGGGCCGCCACTCACTCCTGCAAAAACGGCGAAGATCCGAGTTGCGCTTCCCACTTTTTCGTCGGCGTCCCGAACTACGCCCCGGCTGACGCGGTTTACCGTACTCGTGCGACGGTCGCCGGCGGGCACTTCAAAATACGCCGATTTCGTGGGCGCATTCACGCTGTTTCGCTTCCCCGGAGTGCCAACACTCACTCTGCCGAAAGCGGCGATCATCCGAGCGGCGGTTCCCACTTTTGCGTCGGCTTCGCAAACGGCGCCCCGGCAGACGCGCTCGTGCGACGTACTCGTGCGACGGTCGCCGGCGAGCACGTCGAAAGACGCCGATATCGTGCTCGAATCGACCCCGTTTCGCTTCGCCGGAGTGCTGCCAGTCACGGCGCAGAAAACGGCGAACAAGTGTTTTTTTTTTTTTCCTAGAATTTGTGTTATAGAAGGCACATTTGATATCGGACGATAATTTTCAACTTTATCACGCGCACCGATTTTCGTGTAGAGGTTTGCAAGTTTATGGGAATTTCTCCACTTGGAATAATGCGATTTAGTAGTACTACGAGAACTTCATGGATGTACTCAAGGGTACGGGGCAAGTCAGTTACGTCAACACCTGCAGATTTTTTACACTTCTAACTGAAAATTGTTGGTTGTGAGTCCTCGTGTGATATTAAAGGCCGATTCGCTAACACATAGAACAAAGAAAGAAAGGAAGAAAAAACGCCCGCGCTCGCTCAAGAAACCTGGGTTCGCAACAAGTGGCAACAACAAGCAACCGAGCGAGTGCGCCAAAACCCGTGGCGGCCGAACAAACGCGAAGTCCCAACCGCGTCAGCCGGGGCGGCACGGGACAGGAAAAATCACTTCAGCCGGGGCGGCGGGGCACCGAATAAACCTCGTCACCTCGTCGCAGGATAAAAGAGGAAACAAAAAGTCTAAACAGCGTCTGCTGGAGCGAATGCGTAATAAAACAACAACAACAACAAAAAAAAACACCCGCGCTCAAGAAGTCTGCAATCCTCACAAAAGGCGACTGTGACCGAGCAGCGTCAGCCGGGGCCGTGCGGAAACGGAAAAACCGCGACTACCGGGGCGTCGAGGCACCGAAAAATCCACTTCAGCCGCGGCGAAAAAAAAAACAAAAAGAAAGACGGAGGGGGGGGGGGAACCACGTCTGCCGGGGCGAAGGAAAAAAAAAAACGCGTCTGCCGGGGCGAGCCCGGGTGCGGCACCACCGGGAAAACTGTGGCAAACAGACATGGCGATCGAGTGAGTGGGCCGCCAGCCAGGCTCAGCCAAAAAGTGCAAAGTCCGAACTGCGTCAGCCGGGGCGGCAAAAACCGCGTCAGCCGGGGCGGCGCAAAAAACCGCGTCTGCCGGGGCGGCACGAAACCGCGTCAGCCGGGGCGGGGCGAAAACTGCGTCAGCCGGGGCGAAAGAAAAAAAAAACGCGTCTGCCGGGGCAAGCCCGGGTGCGGCACCACCGGGAAAACTGTGGCAAACAGACATGGCGATCGAGTGAGTGGGCCGCCAGCCAGGCACAGCCGAAAAGTGCAAAGTCCGAACCGTGTCAGCCGGGGCGACGCAAAAACCGCGTCAGCCGGGGCGGCGCGAAAACCGCGTCAGCCGGGGCGGCACGAAACCGCGTCAGCCGGGGCGGCGCGAAAACTGCGTCAGCCGGGGCGGCGCGAAAACCTCGTCAGCCGGGGCGAGCGAAAAGGGGGGGGGGGGGGAACCACGTCTGCCGGGGCGAAAGAAAAAAAAACGCGTCTGCCGGGGCGAGCCCGGGTGCGGCACCACCGGGAAGACTGTGGCAAACAGACATGGCGATCGAGTGAGTGGGCCGCCAGCCAGGCTCAGCCCAAAAAGTGCTAAGTCCGAACTGCGTCAGCCGGGGCGGCGCGAAAACCGCGTCTGCCGGGGCGGCACGAAACCGCGTCAGCCGGGGCGGCGCGAAAACTGCGTCAGCCGGGGCGAGCCCGGGTGCGGCACCACCGGGAAAACTGTGGCAAACAGACATGGCGATCGAGTGAGTGGGCCGCCAGCCAGGCACAGCCGAAAAGTGCTAAGTCCGAACTGCGTCAGCCGGGGCGGCAAAAACCGCGTCAGCCGGGGCGGCGCAAAAAACCGCGTCTGCCGGGGCGGCACGAAACCGCGTCAGCCGGGGCGGCGCGAAAACTGCGTCAGCCGGGGCGAAAGAAAAAAAAAAACGCGTCTGCCGGGGCGAGCCCGGGTGCGGCACCACCGGGAAAACTGTGGCAAACAGACATGGCGATCGAGTGAGTGGGCCGCCAGCCAGGCACAGCCGAAAAGTGCTAAGTCCGAACTGCGTCTGCCGGGGCGGCACGAAACCGCGTCAGCCAGGCGGCGCGAAAACCGCGTCTGCCGGGGCGGCACGAAACCGCGTCAGCCGGGGCGGCGCGAAAACTGCGTCAGCCGGGGCGAGCCCGGGTGCGGCACCACCGGGAAAACTGTGGCAAACAGACATGGCGATTGAGTGAGTGGGCCGCCAGCCAGGCACAGCCGAAAAGTGCTAAGTCCGAACTGCGTCTGCCGGGGCGGCACGAAACCGCGTCAGCCGGGGCGGCGCGAAAACCGCGTCTGCCGGGGCGGCACGAAACCGCGTCAGCCGGGGCGGCGCGAAAACTGCGTCAGCCGGGGCGAGCCCGGGTGCGGCACCACCGGGAAAACTGTGGCAAACAGACATGGCGATCGAGTGAGTGGGCCGCCAGCCAGGCACAGCCGAAAAGTGCAAAGTCCGAACCGTGTCAGCCGGGGCGACGCAAAAACCGCGTCAGCCGGGGCGGCGCGAAAACCGCGTCAGCCGGGGCGGCACGAAACCGCGTCAGCCGGGGCGGCGCGAAAACTGCGTCAGCCGGGGCGGCGCGAAAACCTCGTCAGCCGGGGCGAGCGAAAAGGGGGGGGGGGGAACCACGTCTCCCGGGGCGAAAGAAAAAAAAACGCGTCTGCCGGGGCGAGCCCGGGTGCGGCACCACCGGGAAGACTGTGGCAAACAGACATGGCGATCGAGTGAGTGGGCCGCCAGCCAGGCTCAGCCCAAAAAGTGCTAAGTCCGAACTGCGTCAGCCGGGGCGGCGCGAAAACCGCGTCTGCCGGGGCGGCACGAAACCGCGTCAGCCGGGGCGGCGCGAAAACTGCGTCAGCCGGGGCGAGCCCGGGTGCGGCACCACCGGGAAAACTGTGGCAAACAGACATGGCGATCGAGTGAGTGGGCCGCCAGCCAGGCACAGCCGAAAAGTGCTAAGTCCGAACTGCGTCAGCCGGGGCGGCAAAAACCGCGTCAGCCGGGGCGGCGCAAAAAACCGCGTCTGCCGGGGCGGCACGAAACCGCGTCAGCCGGGGCGGCGCGAAAACTGCGTCAGCCGGGGCGAAAGAAAAAAAAAACGCGTCTGCCGGGGCGAGCCCGGGTGCGGCACCACCGGGAAAACTGTGGCAAACAGACATGGCGATCGAGTGAGTGGGCCGCCAGCCAGGCACAGCCGAAAAGTGCTAAGTCCGAACTGCGTCTGCCGGGGCGGCACGAAACCGCGTCAGCCGGGGCGGCGCGAAAACCGCGTCTGCCGGGGCGGCACGAAACCGCGTCAGCCGGGGCGGCGCGAAAACTGCGTCAGCCGGGGCGAGCCCGGGTGCGGCACCACCGGGAAAACTGTGGCAAACAGACATGGCGATTGAGTGAGTGGGCCGCCAGCCAGGCACAGCCGAAAAGTGCTAAGTCCGAACTGCGTCTGCCGGGGCGGCACGAAACCGCGTCAGCCGGGGCGGCGCGAAAACCGCGTCTGCCGGGGCGGCACGAAACCGCGTCAGCCGGGGCGGCGCGAAAACTGCGTCAGCCGGGGCGAGCCCGGGTGCGGCACCACCGGGAAAACTGTGGCAAACAGACATGGCGATCGAGTGAGTGGGCCGCCAGCCAGGCACAGCCGAAAAGTGCAAAGTCCGAACCGTGTCAGCCGGGGCGACGCAAAAACCGCGTCAGCCGGGGCGGCGCGAAAACCGCGTCAGCCGGGGCGGCGCGAAAACTGCGTCAGCCGGGGCGGCGCGAAAACCTCGTCAGCCGGGGCGAGCGAAAAGGGGGGGGGGAACCACGTCTGCCGGGGCGAAAGAAAAAAAAACGCGTCTGCCGGGGCGAGCCCGGGTGCGGCACCACCGGGAAGACTGTGGCAAACAGACATGGCGATCGAGTGAGTGGGCCGCCAGCCAGGCTCAGCCCAAAAAGTGCTAAGTCCGAACTGCGTCAGCCGGGGCGGCGCGAAAACCGCGTCTGCCGGGGCGGCACGAAACCGCGTCAGCCGGGGCGGCGCGAAAACTGCGTCAGCCGGGGCGAGCCCGGGTGCGGCACCACCGGGAAAACTGTGGCAAACAGACATGGCGATCGAGTGAGTGGGCCGCCAGCCAGGCACAGCCGAAAAGTGCTAAGTCCGAACTGCGTCAGCCGGGGCGGCAAAAACCGCGTCAGCCGGGGCGGCGCAAAAAACCGCGTCTGCCGGGGCGGCACGAAACCGCGTCAGCCGGGGCGGCGCGAAAACTGCGTCAGCCGGGGCGAAAGAAAAAAAAAAAACGCGTCTGCCGGGGCGAGCCCGGGTGCGGCACCACCGGGAAAACTGTGGCAAACAGACATGGCGATCGAGTGAGTGGGCCGCCAGCCATGCACAGCCGAAAAGTGCTAAGTCCGAACTGCGTCTGCCGGTGCGGCACGAAACCGCGTCAGCCGGGGCGGCGCGAAAACCGCGTCTGCCGGGGCGGCACGAAACCGCGTCAGCCGGGGCGGCGCGAAAACTGCGTCAGCCGGGGCGAGCCCGGGTGCGGCACCACCGGGAAAACTGTGGCAAACAGACATGGCGATTGAGTGAGTGGGCCGCCAGCCAGGCACAGCCGAAAAGTGCTAAGTCCGAACTGCGTCAGCCGGGGCGGCAAAAACCGCGTCAGCCGGGGCGGCGCAAAAACCGCGTCTGCCGGGGCGAAATCAAAAAAAAAAACAAAGAAAAAAGCCCGCGCTTAATCAAAAGAAAACAAAGAAAAAAGCTTGCGCTTAATCAAAAGAAAACAAACAAAAAAAGTTCGCGCTTAAGCCTGGCGGTGGAACCACCGGGGCAAACAGACCTGGCGATCGAGTGAGTGGGCCGCCAGCCGGGGTGAGCCAAAAAGTGCAAAGTCCGAACCGCGTCAGCCGGGGCGACGCAAAAACCGCGTCAGCCGGGGCGGCGCGAAAACCGCGTCAGCCGGGGCGGCGCGAAAACCGCGTCAGCCGGGGCGGCGCAAAAACTGCGTCAGCCGGGGCGGCACGGAAAAACGAAAACCGCGTCAGCCGGGGCGGCACGGAAAAACGAAAACCGCGTCAGCCGGGGCGACATCAAAATGAGGAAAAAAAAAAAAACTGCCTTAGGACACCTGCGTACACTTTCATGCGTTTGGGCATATCTCTCTGTAACACGCGCGCCCCTCGTTACGCGCGGCACTCTGTTTTCTCCGACACCCATATTTCGGCGGCATGTGGCACGCGCGCCCGTCCCTACGCACGGCACACCGCAGTGCTTTCTCGATATTTTTCTTTTCCTCCAACACCGTCATCTATAGGCTTTTAGTGACCTGTTGCTCGTGGCACAAGTTCGCTAGCTCTGACACCTCTTGCATGCGCACCGTTTTTGCGCACGGTGCTATGCCGCAAAGCACGGCAGTCGCATGCGTTTCTCTCAGGCACCTCTTTTTTGACACAACGCTGTGGTGCTTAGAAACACACGCGCCGCTTTTGCGCACAGAACTCCACCGTACAGCACGGTAGTCACGTTTGTTCCACACGAACAGCAGTGTGCATCGTGCTACGACACTTTGAAAGCTTTTTCTTCCGAGTCTCGACCGCGCTGTTCCTTTCGTACTTGGCGCGATTTTGGGACCAGCTTTGTTTTAAACCCCTACTGCGCGCCGTTCCTTTCGTACTTGGCGCGGTTCAGGGTTTGTTTCGAGCCCTTAGCCGCGCTGTTCCCTCCGTACTTGGCGCGGTTTAGGGTC
>NW_027464752.1:167500-182500 GCF_043290135.1 Rhipicephalus microplus | reverse complement strand
CGCAACCCTGTACAGGGCCACTTCTTCACAAGGCTGGCAATCGGCTTCCCCGCTGCACGCGTGCGGCGCACAACCGGTGTGACGTGGAAGTGACGGGACACGTTCGTAAACCCATCGCGAACCGAGTACGACGCCCTACCAAGTGCGCCCGCAACCCTGTACAGGGTCACATCTTCACAAGGCTGGCAAGCGGCATTCCGCTGCGCGCGTGCGTCGTCCGAGCAGTTGCGTGATAAACGACCGTGTCGAAAGCCCAAACACCGCCGAGGCCAGTCGCCGCCGCCGCAAGGGCAGCCACGCAGCCTGGCGAGAGGCATCGTCTCGTGTAGCGTCGCCCCCGCCCCAACTGGAGTGGCCCAGTTTTTTGAACGGGACGGGAACTGCGAAGCACTTAGACCGACGGCGGACTACGACGAGAACGCCTTAAGCTTCGCCAACGTTTCGCCAACTCGTGCGGGAGACTTTTTCCGCTTCGCGGCAAGTCGTCGCGCCGTGCTCTCCGCATCAACCGCGTACGCAGCGAACCGCAAACGTCGGGCGCAGCCTCCTCACCTCCCTGCGCTTTGCGCGCGAACGTTCCCTGTTCGCGCGGCAAAGCCTGGAGGAGGCACGGCCCCGCAGCGTGTTCGAGCGCCCGGTCTACGGGACACCCTGCTTACTTCGAGGGCAACAAGCGCAACGCAAGGCTGCGATCTCGCGCACTTTGCGCACGGCTGGAGAAGCTTTGCTGGCCGGCTTTCGCTCCTCGTGTTTACCGTGCGTTAAAGTTGCGCGTCCGTGGCTCTCGCAGCTCTTGCGCGCCCGGTCGCAGAGAGGAGTACGCAACCTCGACCGCACTTTCCCTGCAGGCTTCCTTCCGACTCGAAGTCCTGCGGCGGTCTCAACGAGGTGCCACATCCTCAATGCAGTCGGTCGCCCCCGTTTCGGTTGGGCTCTGGCACGACGGTCGCCACCGTCTCGCCCTTGAGTGGCCGCTGTTGGCGCTCGCTGTGAGGTGTTCAGCGTGCTGTCCGTGTTGCCGACGCGGTCAAAACGAGTCGACGGCTCACGTTCCCTTGTGCGCCGAAGGCTCTCTTGATATGTGATCCGACCCTCAGACAGACGAAGCCAAGGGAAGACCCAAGGCCGCAATGTGCGTTCAAAGAATCAGTGCTCAGTGTGTCCTGCAATTCACACCAAGTCTCGCAGCTGGCTGCGTTCTTCATCGACCCGAGAACCGAGTGATCCACCGCTTAGAGTCGTGAAAAAGTGTTTGTTCAATTCCGTACAGTCAAAACCAAACGTTTCTGGCACTCGGCCAAACAGTGGCCAAGAAGGGCGCTTTTCAGCGCACGCTTGGACTCCAAAACTCTGCCGCGCCTTTTTCGGCTGCCGCAAATCGAGCAAACGGTGTGTTTCGGACGGCGTTTCGCTTTCGCTACTTGCGAGTGCTTTCGTGGTCCACCCCTCTATAAATACTCGGGAGGCGTCGAAGCCGGTTCTCCAAGCCGGACCCGTAGGTATCGTTGTGTGCTCGCTCTCATTGGCCCGCCTAACCAGAAAATGCCTGCGGTACACCCATTTGGATAAGAGTGCACGCAGATGCGGGCCTCGACGGCTACACATTTCCTCGGGCGGCCGCCTCCCGGCCTCCGTGGAGCGCGGGATGCACGGTCCCATCGACAAGCCTCTCCCGTTTTTACCGTGGCGTCGCGGTTCACCACGGCAGGCGGGTCGGTCTCCTCCGCATAAAAAGGGGGACCCCCGCTTTTTGTTCCACGAAATCGCACAAGCTTTTTTCGCATCCACGGTTTGCCACCGCACACCAAAATGCCGATCCGGCTGCCTACTTTAGCCAACAGGTGGAGCCAGGCGCGCCGTACTTGCGCGGCACTTCCCACGTCCACCGAAGTCGGTGCCAAGGACCACTTTCGGCGCCGGAGCCGCGTACGAGCCTACTCGAGGCGGAAGAACGAAGCCAGCAAGGGCCTGGCCGCAAGTGCGTTCAATTGTCGGGACGTCCAAGTCCCTCGTTCTTCCGTGCTTCCTCTTTCGGCAAGTCGTTGCGGCACCTTCCCAAAGCGCGCAGACCCGCTAATCGCGACGAGCGCGACGTGGCCGTGCCGCCTTTCCCTCGGCAGCAAGCAAAACGCCTGGCAACGTCGACGCTCCCCTAACCGCGATCTCGCACCGTGTTTCGTGTGGCGAATTCAAAAGCCGGCCGGCGCTGCTGCAACCATTACGGTCGGTACGCATACGCCGCGGAGGGCGGGACGGTCATCGGAGCGTGCGGTTCCTCCATCGAGTACTGCGCACCTCGGCCGTCGCATCGCCGTGCCATGACCGGCCGCGCGTCAACGCGAACCGGTGCCAGCGAGATCCCTCGCCTGCAAGAACCGACCGGCAGCCTCCGTCACCCGAGGACGCGGAGGCGCTTGCCGCGGACGGCGGGACGGTATGCACTGGTGCACAGCGGACCCGTCACATCGCCAGTTCCTTGACCGACCGCCGACGCTTGTGCCGTTCCTCTCGTACTTGGCAGTCGCCGCGCGATTGTCGGGTCTCGTTCTTGCACGCTCGAACGGTCGGGAGGGCACTCGGCTGGCGTTTCGGGAACGCGCAGCCTCGCCTTCTACCGACGTAACCACGACTCGCCGTTCGCGCTCCGCCGCTCCTGTTTACAGTACTAGGCGGTCCCGCAGCGGTCGGGTCGCGCATTTCGAGCGCTTCGAGCCACGGTGCTGTGGCGGGTCGAAAGCCGACCTATGAGTGCGTTGCGCCGTTTGTACCCGCGTCCGCCACCTGGCCGACCGTCCAAGGTCGCGGTGTTGGCGTCCGCTGGGCGCAACAATTTGTCACGGGGTGCCGCTCCACATTCAGGCAGCCCCGTGGGGAAAAGCCGACCCCGCGTCCAAACGGGGTCAGCGGCAGAAAGTGTCGGGCGCAGACGCAGCTGAGGCGCTCACCCTTCACAATCCGTTAATGATCCTTCCGCAGGTTCACCTACGGAAACCTTGTTACGACTTTTACTTCCTCTAAATGATCAAGTTTGGTCATCTTTCCAACAGACCGGCGCAACCGAAAGGCCGCGCCGGACATCGGTCCGAAGACCTCACTAAATCATTCAATCGGTAGTAGCGACGGGCGGTGTGTACAAAGGGCAGGGACGTAATCAACGCGAGCTTATGACTCGCGCTTACTGGGAATTCCTCGTTCAAGGGGAACAATTGCAAGCCCCTATCCCAATCACGAAAGAAGTTCCACGGGTTACCCAGTCTTTTCAGACAGGGATAAAGACACGCTGCTTCCTTCAGTGTAGCGCGCGTGCGGCCCCGGACATCTAAGGGCATCACAGACCTGTTATTGCTCTGTTTCGTGCGGCTAGGAGCCGCTTGTCCCTCTAAGAAGGTTGTAAGGTGCTGGGAACCCCGCACCTATTTAATAGGCTAGAGTCTCGTTCGTTATCGGAATTAACCAGACAAATCGCTCCACCAACTAAGAACGGCCATGCACCACCATCCACCGAATCAAGAAAGAGCTCTCAATCTGTCAATCCTCCCAGTGTCCGGGCCGGGTAAGTTTTCCCGTGTTGAGTCAAATTAAGCCGCAGGCTCCACTCCTGGTGGTGCCCTTCCGTCAATTCCTTTAAGTTTCAGCTTTGCAACCATACTTCCCCCGGAACCCAAATACTTTGGTTTCCCGGAAGCTGCCCGCCGAGTCATTTGAGTAACTCAGGCGGATCGCTGGTTGGCATCGTTTATGGTCAGAACTAGGGCGGTATCTGATCGCCTTCGAACCTCTGACTTTCGTTCTTGATCAATGAAAACATTCTTGGCAAATGCTTTCGCAGTAGTTCGTCTTGCGACGGTCCAAGAATTTCACCTCTAGCGCCGCAATACGAATGCCCCCGTCCGTCCCTCTTAATCATTACCTCGTATTCCAAAAACCAACAGAACAGAAACGAGGTCTTGTTCTATTATTCCATGCAAGTTTATTCAGGCGACTCGCCTGCGTTGAGCACTCTAATTTTTTCAAAGTAAAAGCACCGGCCATCTCGAGGCACACAATGAAGTGCACCAAGAAAGAACCGGCATGATGTTCAGTCCGAGCCGTCGCATCGGGTAGATGCACTACTCGTCTGGAACTGAGATCCAACTACGAGCTTTTTAACCGCAGCAGCTTTAGTATACGCTATTGGAGCTGGAATTACCGCGGCTGCTGGCACCAGACTTGCCCTCCAATTGATCCTCGTTAAAGGATTTAGAGTGTACTCATTTCAATTACGGGGCCTCAAAAGAGTCCCGTATTGTTATTTTTCGTCACTACCTCCCCGTGCCGGGAGTGGGTAATTTGCGCGCCTGCTGCCTTCCTTGGATGTGGTAGCCGTTTCTCAGGCTCCCTCTCCGGAATCGAACCCTGATTCTCCGTTACCCGTAACAACCATGGTAAGCAAGTAACCTACCATCGAAAGTTGATAAGGCAGACACTTGAAAGAAACGTCGCCGGCTCGTGGCCATGCGATCAGCACAAAGTTATCCAGAGTCACCACACAATACGGGCCGAAACCCGATCGATCTTGGTCTAATAAAAGCACCCGTTACCCAAAGGGCTCCAGGCTCACTGCATGTATTAGCTCTAGAATTGCCACAGTTATCCAAGTAGGAAGAAACGATCTAAGGAACCATAACTGATTTAATGAGCCATTCGCGGTTTCGCCTTATTTCGGCATGTACTTAGACATGCATGGCTTAATCTTTGAGACAAGCATATGATTACTGGCAGGATCAACCAGGTAATCGTTCGACTGCGCGTCCGTCCTCGCCTTCGGCGGGCCGGACGCAGTCTGTGTGCGGCGGAGGCCACCTTCAGGCGCCCCAACACGCTTATTTTGCACTCCGAGATGACGGCGTTCGAGCTCGCTACGGCACAACCTTCCCGAAAGACGAGTGGGAGCCGTGCGGCAAGAAGCACGTTCATGCTCGCTCTTTTTCGTTGCATCGACTCGGTCGCGCCGTGCGGGTTGCCCAAGCCCGCTGCACTGTCGGTGGACCGGCCGGAACTAGCAACGGAGCCGAGACTGCAAAGCCGCCAGACGACGGGTCACGCCCGCGTCTTCGGCGCTTTCGCATCTGAATCGCCCGAGGACGACACGGAACACACCTCGATATCGTGGTAAAACGGCACCGTCCGACAACCAGCCCCTAACGCATCAAGCGGATGAGGCTGCAGACGACTGCCGTGGATTCCCCTGGAGCAGACCCGAGGACACGCTTGACGAGGCCGAAGCCCGCCGCATATCAGACACCCGGTCGCTTTCGCGTACGCCGCTCACGAGAACCCCCACATAATAGCAGCGATAAGTACCCAGACCTCCTTGGGCACTAATACGAGCGTACTCGAGAAAATTTCACCGCGGGTGTGCCCCGAAACGTGTGGCACGTTGAGCGTGCCACAAGTCTACGTCGCTCTCAAACCCGCCGAGGTCGTAGAATTTGCGACCCTACTCACGAAATTCCCACCGAGGATACGGCCGCAAACGTACCGCACCTTGGGTAGGCCACGAGTTTGTGCAACACTACGCTGACGGCACAGCACCGAGGTCGTGCGCGCACGCACGGGAAAATTCCGCCGCGGTTTCTGCCGAAAACGTGAGGCACCACGACTCTCCGCAAGTTCGCGTCGACTGCGAAAGACCGAAGTCGTGAACGACGTGTCCGCTACTCGCCGCCGACACGCTGGACACCAAACGTACAACGACTCGACGGCGTCGTAGAGGCCCACGACGCGGTTTTCCTTAACGACGTCTCGGCGTGGCACCGACAGGTTAGAACGGCCGACCAACGTTCCCTGTCCGCCGTTCGGCTCAGTCGAAGGGCTCGGCGACTTCGGCAACGCTGCGAAGCCGCACGGTGACGCACGCCATGTCCCCATTTTTTTTTTTTCTTTCTGCGTCTGCCGGGGTGCCCCTATAATAGCAGCGATAAGCACCCAGACCGCCGTGGGTCGCTCGCCCCGGCTGACGTGGTTTTTCGTACTCCTGCGGCGGTCGCCGTCAAGCACGTCCAAATACGCTACTTTCGTGGGCGCATTCACGCTCTTTCGCTTCGCCGGAGTGCCAGCACTCACTCTGCCAAAAACGGCGAACATCCGAGCGGCGGTTCCCACTTTTGCGTCGGCGTCGCAAACCCCGCCCCGGCAGACGAGGTTTGCCGTACTCGTGCGACGGTGGCCGGCGGGCACGTCGAAAGACGCCGATATCGTGCGCGAATTGGCGCACCTTGGCTTCACCGGAGTGCCGCCACTGACTCCTCCAAAAACGGCGAAGATCCGAGCGGCGCTTCCCACTTTCGCATCGGCGTCCCGAACTCCGCCCCGGCTGACGCGGTTTACCGTACTCGTGCGACGGTCGCCGGCGAGCACGTGGAAAGACGCCGATATCGTGCCCGAATCGGCTCCGTTCGGCTTCGCCGGAGTGCCAGCACTGGCTCGGCGAAAGACGACGAACATCCGAGCGACGGTTCTCACTATTGCGTACGCGTCGCAAACCCCGCCCCGGCAGACGCACTTTGCCGTACTCGTGCGACGGTCGCCGGCGAGCACGTAGAAAGACGCCGATATCGTGCCGGAATCGGCCCCGTTTGGCTTCGCCGGAGTGCCAGCACTCACTCGGCCACAAACGGCGAACATCCGAGCGGCGGTTCCCACTTAGCCGTCGGCGTCCCGAACTCCGCCCCGGCAGACGCGGTTGCCGAGCTCGTGCGACTAGCGACCGCGAAGCCGTCTCGCGACGCCGCTTTCGTGCGCGGCTCCCACTGCGACATGGGTCACCCGAGGTCGACGAGCAAAAAAGAATGTCGAAAAAAAATTTTTTTTTTTTTTTGTGTCTGCCGGGGTGCCCCTATAATAGCAGCGATAAGCACCCAGACCGCCATGGGTCGCTCGCCCCGGCTGACGTGGTTTTTCGTTTTCCTGCGGTGGTCGTCGTCAAGCACGTCCAAACACGCCACTTTCGTGGGCGCATTCGCGCTCTTTCGCTTCGCCGGAGTGCCAGCACTCACTCTGCCAAAAACGGCGAACATCCTAGTGGCGGTTCCCACTTTTGCGTCGGCGTCGCCAACCCCGCCCCGGCATACGCGGTTTGCCGTACTCGTGCGGCGGTGGCCGGCGGGCACGTCGAAAGACACCGATATCGTGCGCGAGTCGATGCTTCTTGGTCTCGCAGGAGGGCCGCCACTCACTCCTGCAAAAACGGCGAAGATCCGAGCGGCGCTTCCCACTTTTTCGTCGGCATCGCAAACCTCGCCCCGGCAGACGCGCTTTGCCGTACTCGTGCGACGGTCGCCGGCGAGCACGTCGAAATACGCCGATATCGTGCCCGAATCGGCCCCGTTTCGCTTCGCCGGAGTGCCAGCACTCACTCGGCCAAAAACGGCGAACATCCGAGCAGCGGTACCCACTTAGCCGTCGGCATCCCGAACTCCGCGCCGGCTGACGCGGTTGCCGAGCTCGTGCGACTAGCGACCGCGAACGCGTCTCGCGACGCCGCTTTCGTGCGCGGCTCCCATTGCGACCTGGGTTACCCGAGCTCGACCAGCAAAAAAGAAGGTCGAAAAAAAATTTTTTTTTCTGCGTCTGCCGGGGTGCCCCTATAATAGCAGCGATAAGCACCCAGACCGCCGTGGGTCGCTCGCCCCGGCTGACGTGGTTTTTCGTACTCCTGCAGCGGTCGCCGTCAAGCACGTCCAAATACGCCACTTTCGTGGGCGCTTTCGCGCTCTTTCGCGTCGCCGGTGTGCCAGCACTCACTCTGCCAAAAACGGCCAACATCCGAGCGGCGGTTCCCACTTTTGCGTCGGCGTCGTAAACCCCGCCCCGGCAGACGCGGTTTACCGTACTCGTGCGACGGTCGCCGCCGGGCACGTCGAAAGACGCCGATATCGTGCCGTAATCGGCCCCGTTTGGCTTCGCCCGAGTGCCAGCACTCACTCGGCCAAAAACGGCGAACATCCGAGCAGCGTTTCCCACTTTCGCATCGGCGTCCCGAAGCCCGCCCCGGCAGACGCGGTTTGCCCTACTCGAGCGACGGTCGCCGGCGATCACGTCGAAAGGCGCCGAATTCGTGCACGAATCGATGCTTCTTGGTCTCGCAGGAGGGCCGCCACTCACTCCTGCAAAAACGGCGAAGATCCGAGTTGCGCTTCCCACTTTTTCGTCGGCGTCCCGAACTACGCCCCGGCTGACGCGGTTTACCGTACTCGTGCGACGGTCGCCGGCGGGCACTTCAAAATACGCCGATTTCGTGGGCGCATTCACGCTGTTTCGCTTCCCCGGAGTGCCAACACTCACTCTGCCGAAAGCGGCGATCATCCGAGCGGCGGTTCCCACTTTTGCGTCGGCTTCGCAAACGGCGCCCCGGCAGACGCGCTCGTGCGACGTACTCGTGCGACGGTCGCCGGCGAGCACGTCGAAAGACGCCGATATCGTGCTCGAATCGACCCCGTTTCGCTTCGCCGGAGTGCTGCCAGTCACGGCGCAGAAAACGGCGAACAAGTGTTTTTTTTTTTTTCCTAGAATTTGTGTTATAGAAGGCACATTTGATATCGGACGATAATTTTCAACTTTATCACGCGCACCGATTTTCGTGTAGAGGTTTGCAAGTTTATGGGAATTTCTCCACTTGGAATAATGCGATTTAGTAGTGCTACGAGAACTTCATGGATGTACTCAAGGGTACGGGGCAAGTCAGTTACGTCAACACCTGCAGATTTTTTACACTTCAAACTGAAAATTGTTGGTTGTGAGTCCTCGTGTGATATTAAAGGCCGATTCGCTAACACATAGAACAAAGAAAGAAAGGAAGAAAAAACGCCCGCGCTCGCTCAAGAAACCTGGGTTCGCAACAAGTGGCAACAACAAGCAACCGAGCGAGTGCGCCAAAACCCGTGGCGGCCGAACAAACGCGAAGTCCCAACCGCGTCAGCCGGGGCGGCACGGGACAGGAAAAATCACTTCAGCCGGGGCGGCGGGGCACCGAATAAACCTCGTCACCTCGTCGCAGGATAAAAGAGGAAACAAAAAGTCTAAACAGCGTCTGCTGGAGCGAATGCGTAATAAAACAACAACAACAACAAAAAAAAACACCCGCGCTCAAGAAGTCTGCAATCCTCACAAAAGGCGACTGTGACCGAGCAGCGTCAGCCGGGGCCGTGCGGAAACGGAAAAACCGCGACTACCGGGGCGTCGAGGCACCGAAAAATCCACTTCAGCCGCGGCGAAAAAAAAAAACAAAAAGAAAGACGGAGGGGGGGGGGGGGAACCACGTCTGCCGGGGCGAAGGAAAAAAAAAACGCGTCTGCCGGGGCGAGCCCGGGTGCGGCACCACCGGGAAAACTGTGGCAAACAGACATGGCGATCGAGTGAGTGGGCCGCCAGCCAGGCTCAGCCAAAAAGTGCAAAGTCCGAACTGCGTCAGCCGGGGCGGCAAAAACCGCGTCAGCCGGGGCGGCGCAAAAAACCGCGTCTGCCGGGGCGGCACGAAACCGCGTCAGCCGGGGCGGGGCGAAAACTGCGTCAGCCGGGGCGAAAGAAAAAAAAAAACGCGTCTGCCGGGGCAAGCCCGGGTGCGGCACCACCGGGAAAACTGTGGCAAACAGACATGGCGATCGAGTGAGTGGGCCGCCAGCCAGGCACAGCCGAAAAGTGCAAAGTCCGAACCGTGTCAGCCGGGGCGACGCAAAAACCGCGTCAGCCGGGGCGGCGCGAAAACCGCGTCAGCCGGGGCGGCACGAAACCGCGTCAGCCAGGGCGGCGCGAAAACTGCGTCAGCCGGGGCGGCGCGAAAACCTCGTCAGCCGGGGCGAGCGAAAAGGGGGGGGGGGGGAACCACGTCTGCCGGGGCGAAAGAAAAAAAAACGCGTCTGCCGGGGCGAGCCCGGGTGCGGCACCACCGGGAAGACTGTGGCAAACAGACATGGCGATCGAGTGAGTGGGCCGCCAGCCAGGCTCAGCCCAAAAAGTGCTAAGTCCGAACTGCGTCAGCCGGGGCGGCGCGAAAACCGCGTCTGCCGGGGCGGCACGAAACCGCGTCAGCCGGGGCGGCGCGAAAACTGCGTCAGCCGGGGCGAGCCCGGGTGCGGCACCACCGGGAAAACTGTGGCAAACAGACATGGCGATCGAGTGAGTGGGCCGCCAGCCAGGCACAGCCGAAAAGTGCTAAGTCCGAACTGCGTCAGCCGGGGCGGCAAAAACCGCGTCAGCCGGGGCGGCGCAAAAAACCGCGTCTGCCGGGGCGGCACGAAACCGCGTCAGCCGGGGCGGCGCGAAAACTGCGTCAGCCGGGGCGAAAGAAAAAAAAAACGCGTCTGCCGGGGCGAGCCCGGGTGCGGCACCACCGGGAAAACTGTGGCAAACAGACATGGCGATCGAGTGAGTGGGCCGCCAGCCAGGCACAGCCGAAAAGTGCTAAGTCCGAACTGCGTCTGCCGGGGCGGCACGAAACCGCGTCAGCCGGGGCGGCGCGAAAACCGCGTCTGCCGGGGCGGCACGAAACCGCGTCAGCCGGGGCGGCGCGAAAACTGCGTCAGCCGGGGCGAGCCCGGGTGCGGCACCACCGGGAAAACTGTGGCAAACAGACATGGCGATTGAGTGAGTGGGCCGCCAGCCAGGCACAGCCGAAAAGTGCTAAGTCCGAACTGCGTCTGCCGGGGCGGCACGAAACCGCGTCAGCCGGGGCGGCGCGAAAACCGCGTCTGCCGGGGCGGCACGAAACCGCGTCAGCCGGGGCGGCGCGAAAACTGCGTCAGCCGGGGCGAGCCCGGGTGCGGCACCACCGGGAAAACTGTGGCAAACAGACATGGCGATCGAGTGAGTGGGCCGCCAGCCAGGCACAGCCGAAAAGTGCAAAGTCCGAACCGTGTCAGCCGGGGCGACGCAAAAACCGCGTCAGCCGGGGCGGCGCGAAAACCGCGTCAGCCGGGGCGGCACGAAACCGCGTCAGCCGGGGCGGCGCGAAAACTGCGTCAGCCGGGGCGGCGCGAAAACCTCGTCAGCCGGGGCGAGCGAAAAGGGGGGGGGGGGAACCACGTCTGCCGGGGCGAAAGAAAAAAAAACGCGTCTGCCGGGGCGAGCCCGGGTGCGGCACCACCGGGAAGACTGTGGCAAACAGACATGGCGATCGAGTGAGTGGGCCGCCAGCCAGGCTCAGCCCAAAAAGTGCTAAGTCCGAACTGCGTCAGCCGGGGCGGCGCGAAAACCGCGTCTGCCGGGGCGGCACGAAACCGCGTCAGCCGGGGCGGCGCGAAAACTGCGTCAGCCGGGGCGAGCCCGGGTGCGGCACCACCGGGAAAACTGTGGCAAACAGACATGGCGATCGAGTGAGTGGGCCGCCAGCCAGGCACAGCCGAAAAGTGCTAAGTCCGAACTGCGTCAGCCGGGGCGGCAAAAACCGCGTCAGCCGGGGCGGCGCAAAAAACCGCGTCTGCCGGGGCGGCACGAAACCGCGTCAGCCGGGGCGGCGCGAAAACTGCGTCAGCCGGGGCGAAAGAAAAAAAAAACGCGTCTGCCGGGGCGAGCCCGGGTGCGGCACCACCGGGAAAACTGTGGCAAACAGACATGGCGATCGAGTGAGTGGGCCGCCAGCCAGGCACAGCCGAAAAGTGCTAAGTCCGAACTGCGTCTGCCGGGGCGGCACGAAACCGCGTCAGCCGGGGCGGCGCGAAAACCGCGTCTGCCGGGGCGGCACGAAACCGCGTCAGCCGGGGCGGCGCGAAAACTGCGTCAGCCGGGGCGAGCCCGGGTGCGGCACCACCGGGAAAACTGTGGCAAACAGACATGGCGATTGAGTGAGTGGGCCGCCAGCCAGGCACAGCCGAAAAGTGCTAAGTCCGAACTGCGTCTGCCGGGGCGGCACGAAACCGCGTCAGCCGGGGCGGCGCGAAAACCGCGTCTGCCGGGGCGGCACGAAACCGCGTCAGCCGGGGCGGCGCGAAAACCGCGTCTGCCGGGGCGGCACGAAACCGCGTCAGCCGGGGCGGCGCGAAAACTGCGTCAGCCGGGGCGAGCCCGGGTGCGGCACCACCGGGAAGACTGTGGCAAACAGACATGGCGATCGAGTGAGTGGGCCGCCAGCCAGGCTCAGCCCAAAAAGTGCTAAGTCCGAACTGCGTCTGCCGGGGCGGCACGAAACCGCGTCAGCCGGGGCGGCGCGAAAACCGCGTCTGCCGGGGCGGCACGAAACCGCGTCAGCCGGGGCGGCGCGAAAACTGCGTCAGCCGGGGCGAGCCCGGGTGCGGCACCACCGGGAAAACTGTGGCAAACAGACATGGCGATCGAGTGAGTGGGCCGCCAGCCAGGCACAGCCGAAAAGTGCAAAGTCCGAACCGTGTCAGCCGGGGCGACGCAAAAACCGCGTCAGCCGGGGCGGCGCGAAAACCGCGTCAGCCGGGGCGGCACGAAACCGCGTCAGCCGGGGCGGCGCGAAAACTGCGTCAGCCGGGGCGGCGCGAAAACCTCGTCAGCCGGGGCGAGCGAAAAGGGGGGGGGGGGGGGGGGAACCACGTCTGCCGGGGCGAAAGAAAAAAAAACGCGTCTGCCGGGGCGAGCCCGGGTGCGGCACCACCGGGAAGACTGTGGCAAACAGACATGGCGATCGAGTGAGTGGGCCGCCAGCCAGGCTCAGCCCAAAAAGTGCTAAGTCCGAACTGCGTCAGCCGGGGCGGCGCGAAAACCGCGTCTGCCGGGGCGGCACGAAACCGCGTCAGCCGGGGCGGCGCGAAAACTGCGTCAGCCGGGGCGAGCCCGGGTGCGGCACCACCGGGAAAACTGTGGCAAACAGACATGGCGATCGAGTGAGTGGGCCGCCAGCCAGGCACAGCCGAAAAGTGCTAAGTCCGAACTGCGTCAGCCGGGGCGGCAAAAACCGCGTCAGCCGGGGCGGCGCAAAAAACCGCGTCTGCCGGGGCGGCACGAAACCGCGTCAGCCGGGGCGGCGCGAAAACTGCGTCAGCCGGGGCGAAAGAAAAAAAAAACGCGTCTGCCGGGGCGAGCCCGGGTGCGGCACCACCGGGAAAACTGTGGCAAACAGACATGGCGATCGAGTGAGTGGGCCGCCAGCCAGGCACAGCCGAAAAGTGCTAAGTCCGAACTGCGTCTGCCGGGGCGGCACGAAACCGCGTCAGCCGGGGCGGCGCGAAAACCGCGTCTGCCGGGGCGGCACGAAACCGCGTCAGCCGGGGCGGCGCGAAAACTGCGTCAGCCGGGGCGAGCCCGGGTGCGGCACCACCGGGAAAACTGTGGCAAACAGACATGGCGATTGAGTGAGTGGGCCGCCAGCCAGGCACAGCCGAAAAGTGCTAAGTCCGAACTGCGTCTGCCGGGGCGGCACGAAACCGCGTCAGCCGGGGCGGCGCGAAAACCGCGTCTGCCGGGGCGGCACGAAACCGCGTCAGCCGGGGCGGCGCGAAAACCGCGTCTGCCGGGGCGGCACGAAACCGCGTCAGCCGGGGCGGCGCGAAAACTGCGTCAGCCGGGGCGAGCCCGGGTGCGGCACCACCGGGAAGACTGTGGCAAACAGACATGGCGATCGAGTGAGTGGGCCGCCAGCCAGGCTCAGCCCAAAAAGTGCTAAGTCCGAACTGCGTCAGCCGGGGCGGCGCGAAAACCGCGTCTGCCGGGGCGGCACGAAACCGCGTCAGCCGGGGCGGCGCGAAAACTGCGTCAGCCGGGGCGAGCCCGGGTGCGGCACCACCGGGAAAACTGTGGCAAACAGACATGGCGATCGAGTGAGTGGGCCGCCAGCCAGGCACAGCCGAAAAGTGCTAAGTCCGAACTGCGTCAGCCGGGGCGGCAAAAACCGCGTCAGCCGGGGCGGCGCAAAAAACCGCGTCTGCCGGGGCGGCACGAAACCGCGTCAGCCGGGGCGGCGCGAAAACTGCGTCAGCCGGGGCGAAAGAAAAAAAAAACGCGTCTGCCGGGGCGAGCCCGGGTGCGGCACCACCGGGAAAACTGTGGCAAACAGACATGGCGATCGAGTGAGTGGGCCGCCAGCCAGGCACAGCCGAAAAGTGCTAAGTCCGAACTGCGTCTGCCGGGGCGGCACGAAACCGCGTCAGCCGGGGCGGCGCGAAAACCGCGTCTGCCGGGGCGGCACGAAACCGCGTCAGCCGGGGCGGCGCGAAAACTGCGTCAGCCGGGGCGAGCCCGGGTGCGGCACCACCGGGAAAACTGTGGCAAACAGACATGGCGATTGAGTGAGTGGGCCGCCAGCCAGGCACAGCCGAAAAGTGCTAAGTCCGAACTGCGTCTGCCGGGGCGGCACGAAACCGCGTCAGCCGGGGCGGCGCGAAAACCGCGTCTGCCGGGGCGGCACGAAACCGCGTCAGCCGGGGCGGCGCGAAAACTGCGTCAGCCGGGGCGAGCCCGGGTGCGGCACCACCGGGAAAACTGTGGCAAACAGACATGGCGATCGAGTGAGTGGGCCGCCAGCCAGGCACAGCCGAAAAGTGCTAAGTCCGAACTGCGTCAGCCGGGGCGGCAAAAACCGCGTCAGCCGGGGCGGCGCAAAAACCGCGTCTGCCGGGGCGAAATCAAAAAAAAAAAACAAAGAAAAAAGCCCGCGCTTAATCAAAAGAAAACAAAGAAAAAAGCTTGCGCTTAATCAAAAGAAAACAAACAAAAAAAGTTCGCGCTTAAGCCTGGCGGTGGAACCACCGGGGCAAACAGACCTGGCGATCGAGTGAGTGGGCCGCCAGCCGGGGTGAGCCAAAAAGTGCAAAGTCCGAACCGCGTCAGCCGGGGCGACGCAAAAACCGCGTCAGCCGGGGCGGCGCGAAAACCGCGTCAGCCGGGGCGGCGCGAAAACCGCGTCAGCCGGGGCGGCGCAAAAACTGCGTCAGCCGGGGCGGCACGGAAAAACGAAAACCGCGTCAGCCGGGGCGGCACGGAAAAACGAAAACCGCGTCAGCCGGGGCGACATCAAAATTAGGAAAAAAAAAAAAAAACTGCCTTAGGACACCTGCGTACACT
>NW_027464752.1:147500-160000 GCF_043290135.1 Rhipicephalus microplus | reverse complement strand
AGCCAGGCGCGCCGTACTTGCGCGGCACTTCCCACGTCCACCGAAGTCGGTGCCAAGGACCACTTTCGGCGCCGGAGCCGCGTACGAGCCTACTCGAGGCGGAAGAACGAAGCCAGCAAGGGCCTGGCCGCAAGTGCGTTCAATTGTCGGGACGTCCAAGTCCCTCGTTCTTCCGTGCTTCCTCTTTCGGCAAGTCGTTGCGGCACCTTCCCAAAGCGCGCAGACCCGCTAATCGCGACGAGCGCGACGTGGCCGTGCCGCCTTTCCCTCGGCAGCAAGCAAAACGCCTGGCAACTTCGACGCTCCCCTAACCGCGATCTCGCACCGTGTTTCGTGTGGCAAATTCAAAAGCCGGCCGGCGCTGCTGCAACCATTACGGTCGGTACGCATACGCCGCGGAGGGCGGGACGGTCATCGGAGCGTGCGGTTCCTCCATCGAGTACTGCGCACCTCGGCCGTCGCATCGCCGTGCCATGACCGGCCGCGCGTCAACGCGAACCGGTGCCAGCGAGATCCCTCGCCTGCAAGAACCGACCGGCAGCCTCCGTCACCCGAGGACGCGGAGGCGCTTGCCGCGGACGGCGGGACGGTATGCACTGGTGCACAGCGGACCCGTCACATCGCCAGTTCCTTGACCGACCGCCGACGCTTGTGCCGTTCCTCTCGTACTTGGCAGTCGCCGCGCGATTGTCGGGTCTCGTTCTTGCACGCTCGAACGGTCGGGAGGGCACTCGGCTGGCGTTTCGGGAACGCGCAGCCTCGCCTTCTACCGACGTAACCACGACTCGCCGTTCGCGCTCCGCCGCTCCTGTTTACAGTACTAGGCGGTCCCGCAGCGGTCGGGTCGCGCATTTCGAGCGCTTCGAGCCACGGTGCTGTGGCGGGTCGAAAGCCGACCTATGAGTGCGTTGCGCCGTTTGTACCCGCGTCCGCCACCTGGCCGACCGTCCAAGGTCGCGGTGTTGGCGTCCGCTGGGCGCAACAATTTGTCACGGGGTGCCGCTCCACATTCAGGCAGCCCCGTGGGGAAAAGCCGACCCCGCGTCCAAACGGGGTCAGCGGCAGAAAGTGTCGGGCGCAGACGCAGCTGAGGCGCTCACCCTTCACAATCCGTTAATGATCCTTCCGCAGGTTCACCTACGGAAACCTTGTTACGACTTTTACTTCCTCTAAATGATCAAGTTTGGTCATCTTTCCAACAGACCGGCGCAACCGAAAGGCCGCGCCGGACATCGGTCCGAAGACCTCACTAAATCATTCAATCGGTAGTAGCGACGGGCGGTGTGTACAAAGGGCAGGGACGTAATCAACGCGAGCTTATGACTCGCGCTTACTGGGAGTTCCTCGTTCAAGGGGAACAATTGCAAGCCCCTATCCCAATCACGAAAGAAGTTCCACGGGTTACCCAGTCTTTTCAGACAGGGATAAAGACACGCTGCTTCCTTCAGTGTAGCGCGCGTGCGGCCCCGGACATCTAAGGGCATCACAGACCTGTTATTGCTCTGTTTCGTGCGGCTAGGAGCCGCTTGTCCCTCTAAGAAGGTTGTAAGGTGCTGGGAACCCCGCACCTATTTAATAGGCTAGAGTCTCGTTCGTTATCGGAATTAACCAGACAAATCGCTCCACCAACTAAGAACGGCCATGCACCACCATCCACCGAATCAAGAAAGAGCTCTCAATCTGTCAATCCTCCCAGTGTCCGGGCCGGGTAAGTTTTCCCGTGTTGAGTCAAATTAAGCCGCAGGCTCCACTCCTGGTGGTGCCCTTCCGTCAATTCCTTTAAGTTTCAGCTTTGCAACCATACTTCCCCCGGAACCCAAATACTTTGGTTTCCCGGAAGCTGCCCGCCGAGTCATTTGAGTAACTCAGGCGGATCGCTGGTTGGCATCGTTTATGGTCAGAACTAGGGCGGTATCTGATCGCCTTCGAACCTCTGACTTTCGTTCTTGATCAATGAAAACATTCTTGGCAAATGCTTTCGCAGTAGTTCGTCTTGCGACGGTCCAAGAATTTCACCTCTAGCGCCGCAATACGAATGCCCCCGTCCGTCCCTCTTAATCATTACCTCGTATTCCAAAAACCAACAGAACAGAAACGAGGTCTTGTTCTATTATTCCATGCAAGTTTATTCAGGCGACTCGCCTGCGTTGAGCACTCTAATTTTTTCAAAGTAAAAGCACCGGCCATCTCGAGGCACACAATGAAGTGCACCAAGAAAGAACCGGCATGATGTTCAGTCCGAGCCGTCGCATCGGGTAGATGCACTACTCGTCTGGAACTGAGATCCAACTACGAGCTTTTTAACCGCAGCAGCTTTAGTATACGCTATTGGAGCTGGAATTACCGCGGCTGCTGGCACCAGACTTGCCCTCCAATTGATCCTCGTTAAAGGATTTAGAGTGTACTCATTTCAATTACGGGGCCTCAAAAGAGTCCCGTATTGTTATTTTTCGTCACTACCTCCCCGTGCCGGGAGTGGGTAATTTGCGCGCCTGCTGCCTTCCTTGGATGTGGTAGCCGTTTCTCAGGCTCCCTCTCCGGAATCGAACCCTGATTCTCCGTTACCCGTAACAACCATGGTAAGCAAGTAACCTACCATCGAAAGTTGATAAGGCAGACACTTGAAAGAAACGTCGCCGGCTCGTGGCCATGCGATCAGCACAAAGTTATCCAGAGTCACCACACAATACGGGCCGAAACCCGATCGATCTTGGTCTAATAAAAGCACCCGTTACCCAAAGGGCTCCAGGCTTACTGCATGTATTAGCTCTAGAATTGCCACAGTTATCCAAGTAGGAAGAAACGATCTAAGGAACCATAACTGATTTAATGAGCCATTCGCGGTTTCGCCTTATTTCGGCATGTACTTAGACATGCATGGCTTAATCTTTGAGACAAGCATATGATTACTGGCAGGATCAACCAGGTAATCGTTCGACTGCGCGTCCGTCCTCGCCTTCGGCGGGCCGGACGCAGTCTGTGTGCGGCGGAGGCCACCTTCAGGCGCCCCAACACGCTTATTTTGCACTCCGAGATGACGGCGTTCGAGCTCGCTACGGCACAACCTTCCCGAAAGACGAGTGGGAGCCGTGCGGCAAGAAGCACGTTCATGCTCGCTCTTTTTCGTTGCATCGACTCGGTCGCGCCGTGCGGGTTGCCCAAGCCCGCTGCACTGTCGGTGGACCGGCCGGAACTAGCAACGGAGCCGAGACTGCAAAGCCGCCAGACGACGGGTCACGCCCGCGTCTTCGGCGCTTTCGCATCTGAATCGCCCGAGGACGACACGGAACACACCTCGATATCGTGGTAAAACGGCACCGTCCGACAACCAGCCCCTAACGCATCAAGCGGATGAGGCTGCAGACGACTGCCGTGGATTCCCCTGGAGCAGACCCGAGGACACGCTTGACGAGGCCGAAGCCCGCCGCATATCAGACACCCGGTCGCTTTCGCGTACGCCGCTCACGAGAACCCCCACATAATAGCAGCGATAAGTACCCAGACCTCCTTGGGCACTAATACGAGCGTACTCGAGAAAATTTCACCGCGGGTGTGCCCCGAAACGTGTGGCACGTTGAGCGTGCCACAAGTCTACGTCGCTCTCAAACTCGCCGAGGTCGTAGAATTTGCGACCCTACTCACGAAATTCCCACCGAGGATACGGCCGCAAACGTACCGCACCTTGGGTAGGCCACGAGTTTGTGCAACACTACGCTGACGGCACAGCACCGAGGTCGTGCGCGCACGCACGGGAAAATTCCGCCGCGGTTTCTGCCGAAAACGTGAGGCACCACGACTCTCCGCAAGTTCGCGTCGACTGCGAAAGACCGAAGTCGTGAACGACGTGTCCGCTACTCGCCGCCGACACGCTGGACACCAAACGTACAACGACTCGACGGCGTCGTAGAGGCCCACGACGCGGTTTTCCTTAACGACGTCTCGGCGTGGCACCGACAGGTTAGAACGGCCGACCAACGTTCCCTGTCCGCCGTTCGGCTCAGTCGAAGGGCTCGGCGACTTCGGCAACGCTGCGAAGCCGCACGGTGACGCACGCCATGTCCCCATTTTTTTTTTTTTCTTTCTGCGTCTGCCGGGGTGCCCCTATAATAGCAGCGATAAGCACCCAGACCGCCGTGGGTCGCTCGCCCCGGCTGACGTGGTTTTTCGTACTCCTGCGGCGGTCGCCGTCAAGCACGTCCAAATACGCTACTTTCGTGGGCGCATTCACGCTCTTTCGCTTCGCCGGAGTGCCAGCACTCACTCTGCCAAAAACGGCGAACATCCGAGCGGCGGTTCCCACTTTTGCGTCGGCGTCGCAAACCCCGCCCCGGCAGACGAGGTTTGCCGTACTCGTGCGACGGTGGCCGGCGGGCACGTCGAAAGACGCCGATATCGTGCGCGAATTGGCGCACCTTGGCTTCACCGGAGTGCCGCCACTGACTCCTCCAAAAACGGCGAAGATCCGAGCGGCGCTTCCCACTTTCGCATCGGCGTCCCGAACTCCGCCCCGGCTGACGCGGTTTACCGTACTCGTGCGACGGTCGCCGGCGAGCACGTGGAAAGACGCCGATATCGTGCCCGAATCGGCTCCGTTCGGCTTCGCCGGAGTGCCAGCACTGGCTCGGCGAAAGACGACGAACATCCGAGCGACGGTTCTCACTATTGCGTACGCGTCGCAAACCCCGCCCCGGCAGACGCACTTTGCCGTACTCGTGCGACGGTCGCCGGCGAGCACGTAGAAAGACGCCGATATCGTGCCGGAATCGGCCCCGTTTGGCTTCGCCGGAGTGCCAGCACTCACTCGGCCACAAACGGCGAACATCCGAGCGGCGGTTCCCACTTAGCCGTCGGCGTCCCGAACTCCGCCCCGGCAGACGCGGTTGCCGAGCTCGTGCGACTAGCGACCGCGAAGCCGTCTCGCGACGCCGCTTTCGTGCGCGGCTCCCACTGCGACCTGGGTCACCCGAGGTCGACGAGCAAAAAAGAATGTCGAAAAAAATTTTTTTTTTTTTGTGTCTGCCGGGGTGCCCCTATAATAGCAGCGATAAGCACCCAGACCGCCATGGGTCGCTCGCCCCGGCTGACGTGGTTTTTCGTTTTCCTGCGGTGGTCGTCGTCAAGCACGTCCAAACACGCCACTTTCGTGGGCGCATTCGCGCTCTTTCGCTTCGCCGGAGTGCCAGCACTCACTCTGCCAAAAACGGCGAACATCCTAGTGGCGGTTCCCACTTTTGCGTCGGCGTCGCCAACCCCGCCCCGGCATACGCGGTTTGCCGTACTCGTGCGGCGGTGGCCGGCGGGCACGTCGAAAGACACCGATATCGTGCGCGAGTCGATGCTTCTTGGTCTCGCAGGAGGGCCGCCACTCACTCCTGCAAAAACGGCGAAGATCCGAGCGGCGCTTCCCACTTTTTCGTCGGCATCGCAAACCTCGCCCCGGCAGACGCGCTTTGCCGTACTCGTGCGACGGTCGCCGGCGAGCACGTCGAAATACGCCGATATCGTGCCCGAATCGGCCCCGTTTCGCTTCGCCGGAGTGCCAGCACTCACTCGGCCAAAAACGGCGAACATCCGAGCAGCGGTACCCACTTAGCCGTCGGCATCCCGAACTCCGCGCCGGCTGACGCGGTTGCCGAGCTCGTGCGACTAGCGACCGCGAACGCGTCTCGCGACGCCGCTTTCGTGCGCGGCTCCCATTGCGACCTGGGTTACCCGAGCTCGACCAGCAAAAAAGAAGGTCGAAAAAAAATTTTTTTTTCTGCGTCTGCCGGGGTGCCCCTATAATAGCAGCGATAAGCACCCAGACCGCCGTGGGTCGCTCGCCCCGGCTGACGTGGTTTTTCGTACTCCTGCAGCGGTCGCCGTCAAGCACGTCCAAATACGCCACTTTCGTGGGCGCTTTCGCGCTCTTTCGCGTCGCCGGTGTGCCAGCACTCACTCTGCCAAAAACGGCCAACATCCGAGCGGCGGTTCCCACTTTTGCGTCGGCGTCGTAAACCCCGCCCCGGCAGACGCGGTTTGCCCTACTCGTGCGACGGTCGCCGGCGAGCGCGTCGAAAGACGCCGATATCGTGCGCTAATTGGCGCTCCTTGGCTTCTCCGGAGTGCCGCCACTCACTCCTCCAAAAACGGCGAAGATCCGAGCGGCGTTCTCCACTTTCGCATCGGCGTCCCGAACTCCGCCCGGGCTGACGCGGTTTACCGTACTCGTGCGACGGTCGCCGCCGGGCACGTCGAAAGACGCCGATATCGTGCCGTAATCGGCCCCGTTTGGCTTCGCCCGAGTGCCAGCACTCACTCGGCCAAAAACGGCGAACATCCGAGCAGCGTTTCCCACTTTCGCATCGGCGTCCCGAAGCCCGCCCCGGCAGACGCGGTTTGCCCTACTCGAGCGACGGTCGCCGGCGATCACGTCGAAAGGCGCCGAATTCGTGCACGAATCGATGCTTCTTGGTCTCGCAGGAGGGCCGCCACTCACTCCTGCAAAAACGGCGAAGATCCGAGTTGCGCTTCCCACTTTTTCGTCGGCGTCCCGAACTACGCCCCGGCTGACGCGGTTTACCGTACTCGTGCGACGGTCGCCGGCGGGCACTTCAAAATACGCCGATTTCGTGGGCGCATTCACGCTGTTTCGCTTCCCCGGAGTGCCAACACTCACTCTGCCGAAAGCGGCGATCATCCGAGCGGCGGTTCCCACTTTTGCGTCGGCTTCGCAAACGGCGCCCCGGCAGACGCGCTCGTGCGACGTACTCGTGCGACGGTCGCCGGCGAGCACGTCGAAAGACGCCGATATCGTGCTCGAATCGACCCCGTTTCGCTTCGCCGGAGTGCTGCCAGTCACGGCGCAGAAAACGGCGAACAAGTGTTTTTTTTTTTTTCCTAGAATTTGTGTTATAGAAGGCACATTTGATATCGGACGATAATTTTCAACTTTATCACGCGCACCGATTTTCGTGTAGAGGTTTGCAAGTTTATGGGAATTTCTCCACTTGGAATAATGCGATTTAGTAGTACTACGAGAACTTCATGGATGTACTCAAGGGTACGGGGCAAGTCAGTTACGTCAACACCTGCAGATTTTTTACACTTCAAACTGAAAATTGTTGGTTGTGAGTCCTCGTGTGATATTAAAGGCCGATTCGCTAACACATAGAACAAAGAAAGAAAGGAAGAAAAAACGCCCGCGCTCGCTCAAGAAACCTGGGTTCGCAACAAGTGGCAACAACAAGCAACCGAGCGAGTGCGCCAAAACCCGTGGCGGCCGAACAAACGCGAAGTCCCAACCGCGTCAGCCGGGGCGGCACGGGACAGGAAAAATCACTTCAGCCGGGGCGGCGGGGCACCGAATAAACCTCGTCACCTCGTCGCAGGATAAAAGAGGAAACAAAAAGTCTAAACAGCGTCTGCTGGAGCGAATGCGTAATAAAACAACAACAACAACAAAAAAAACACCCGCGCTCAAGAAGTCTGCAATCCTCACAAAAGGCGACTGTGACCGAGCAGCGTCAGCCGGGGCCGTGCGGAAACGGAAAAACCGCGACTACCGGGGCGTCGAGGCACCGAAAAATCCACTTCAGCCGCGGCGAAAAAAAAAAACAAAAAGAAAGACGGAGGGGGGGGGGGGAACCACGTCTGCCGGGGCGAAGGAAAAAAAAAACGCGTCTGCCGGGGCGAGCCCGGGTGCGGCACCACCGGGAAAACTGTGGCAAACAGACATGGCGATCGAGTGAGTGGGCCGCCAGCCAGGCTCAGCCAAAAAGTGCAAAGTCCGAACTGCGTCAGCCGGGGCGGCAAAAACCGCGTCAGCCGGGGCGGCGCAAAAACCCGCGTCTGCCGGGGCGGCACGAAACCGCGTCAGCCGGGGCGGGGCGAAAACTGCGTCAGCCGGGGCGAAAGAAAAAAAAAACGCGTCTGCCGGGGCAAGCCCGGGTGCGGCACCACCGGGAAAACTGTGGCAAACAGACATGGCGATCGAGTGAGTGGGCCGCCAGCCAGGCACAGCCGAAAAGTGCAAAGTCCGAACCGTGTCAGCCGGGGCGACGCAAAAACCGCGTCAGCCGGGGCGGCGCGAAAACCGCGTCAGCCGGGGCGGCACGAAACCGCGTCAGCCGGGGCGGCGCGAAAACTGCGTCAGCCGGGGCGGCGCGAAAACCTCGTCAGCCGGGGCGAGCGAAAAGGGGGGGGGGGGGAACCACGTCTGCCGGGGCGAAAGAAAAAAAAACGCGTCTGCCGGGGCGAGCCCGGGTGCGGCACCACCGGGAAGACTGTGGCAAACAGACATGGCGATCGAGTGAGTGGGCCGCCAGCCAGGCTCAGCCCAAAAAGTGCTAAGTCCGAACTGCGTCAGCCGGGGCGGCGCGAAAACCGCGTCTGCCGGGGCGGCACGAAACCGCGTCAGCCGGGGCGGCGCGAAAACTGCGTCAGCCGGGGCGAGCCCGGGTGCGGCACCACCGGGAAAACTGTGGCAAACAGACATGGCGATCGAGTGAGTGGGCCGCCAGCCAGGCACAGCCGAAAAGTGCTAAGTCCGAACTGCGTCAGCCGGGGCGGCAAAAACCGCGTCAGCCGGGGCGGCGCAAAAAACCGCGTCTGCCGGGGCGGCACGAAACCGCGTCAGCCGGGGCGGCGCGAAAACTGCGTCAGCCGGGGCGAAAGAAAAAAAAAAACGCGTCTGCCGGGGCGAGCCCGGGTGCGGCACCACCGGGAAAACTGTGGCAAACAGACATGGCGATCGAGTGAGTGGGCCGCCAGCCAGGCACAGCCGAAAAGTGCTAAGTCCGAACTGCGTCTGCCGGGGCGGCACGAAACCGCGTCAGCCGGGGCGGCGCGAAAACTGCGTCTGCCGGGGCGGCACGAAACCGCGTCAGCCGGGGCGGCGCGAAAACTGCGTCAGCCGGGGCGAGCCCGGGTGCGGCACCACCGGGAAAACTGTGGCAAACAGACATGGCGATTGAGTGAGTGGGCCGCCAGCCAGGCACAGCCGAAAAGTGCTAAGTCCGAACTGCGTCTGCCGGGGCGGCACGAAACCGCGTCAGCCGGGGCGGCGCGAAAACCGCGTCTGCCGGGGCGGCACGAAACCGCGTCAGCCGGGGCGGCGCGAAAACTGCGTCAGCCGGGGCGAGCCCGGGTGCGGCACCACCGGGAAAACTGTGGCAAACAGACATGGCGATCGAGTGAGTGGGCCGCCAGCCAGGCACAGCCGAAAAGTGCAAAGTCCGAACCGTGTCAGCCGGGGCGACGCAAAAACCGCGTCAGCCGGGGCGGCGCGAAAACCGCGTCAGCCGGGGCGGCACGAAACCGCGTCAGCCGGGGCGGCGCGAAAACTGCGTCAGCCGGGGCGGCGCGAAAACCTCGTCAGCCGGGGCGAGCGAAAAGGGGGGGGGGAACCACGTCTGCCGGGGCGAAAGAAAAAAAAACGCGTCTGCCGGGGCGAGCCCGGGTGCGGCACCACCGGGAAGACTGTGGCAAACAGACATGGCGATCGAGTGAGTGGGCCGCCAGCCAGGCTCAGCCCAAAAAGTGCTAAGTCCGAACTGCGTCAGCCGGGGCGGCGCGAAAACCGCGTCTGCCGGGGCGGCACGAAACCGCGTCAGCCGGGGCGGCGCGAAAACTGCGTCAGCCGGGGCGAGCCCGGGTGCGGCACCACCGGGAAAACTGTGGCAAACAGACATGGCGATCGAGTGAGTGGGCCGCCAGCCAGGCACAGCCGAAAAGTGCTAAGTCCGAACTGCGTCAGCCGGGGCGGCAAAAACCGCGTCAGCCGGGGCGGCGCAAAAAACCGCGTCTGCCGGGGCGGCACGAAACCGCGTCAGCCGGGGCGGCGCGAAAACTGCGTCAGCCGGGGCGAAAGAAAAAAAAAACGCGTCTGCCGGGGCGAGCCCGGGTGCGGCACCACCGGGAAAACTGTGGCAAACAGACATGGCGATCGAGTGAGTGGGCCGCCAGCCAGGCACAGCCGAAAAGTGCTAAGTCCGAACTGCGTCTGCCGGGGCGGCACGAAACCGCGTCAGCCGGGGCGGCGCGAAAACCGCGTCTGCCGGGGCGGCACGAAACCGCGTCAGCCGGGGCGGCGCGAAAACTGCGTCAGCCGGGGCGAGCCCGGGTGCGGCACCACCGGGAAAACTGTGGCAAACAGACATGGCGATTGAGTGAGTGGGCCGCCAGCCAGGCACAGCCGAAAAGTGCTAAGTCCGAACTGCGTCTGCCGGGGCGGCACGAAACCGCGTCAGCCGGGGCGGCGCGAAAACCGCGTCTGCCGGGGCGGCACGAAACCGCGTCAGCCGGGGCGGCGCGAAAACCGCGTCTGCCGGGGCGGCACGAAACCGCGTCAGCCGGGGCGGCGCGAAAACTGCGTCAGCCGGGGCGAGCCCGGGTGCGGCACCACCGGGAAGACTGTGGCAAACAGACATGGCGATCGAGTGAGTGGGCCGCCAGCCAGGCTCAGCCCAAAAAGTGCTAAGTCCGAACTGCGTCTGCCGGGGCGGCACGAAACCGCGTCAGCCGGGGCGGCGCGAAAACCGCGTCTGCCGGGGCGGCACGAAACCGCGTCAGCCGGGGCGGCGCGAAAACTGCGTCAGCCGGGGCGAGCCCGGGTGCGGCACCACCGGGAAAACTGTGGCAAACAGACATGGCGATCGAGTGAGTGGGCCGCCAGCCAGGCACAGCCGAAAAGTGCAAAGTCCGAACCGTGTCAGCCGGGGCGACGCAAAAACCGCGTCAGCCGGGGCGGCGCGAAAACCGCGTCAGCCGGGGCGGCACGAAACCGCGTCAGCCGGGGCGGCGCGAAAACTGCGTCAGCCGGGGCGGCGCGAAAACCTCGTCAGCCGGGGCGAGCGAAAAGGGGGGGGGGGGGAACCACGTCTGCCGGGGCGAAAGAAAAAAAAACGCGTCTGCCGGGGCGAGCCCGGGTGCGGCACCACCGGGAAGACTGTGGCAAACAGACATGGCGATCGAGTGAGTGGGCCGCCAGCCAGGCTCAGCCCAAAAAGTGCTAAGTCCGAACTGCGTCAGCCGGGGCGGCGCGAAAACCGCGTCTGCCGGGGCGGCACGAAACCGCGTCAGCCGGGGCGGCGCGAAAACTGCGTCAGCCGGGGCGAGCCCGGGTGCGGCACCACCGGGAAAACTGTGGCAAACAGACATGGCGATCGAGTGAGTGGGCCGCCAGCCAGGCACAGCCGAAAAGTGCTAAGTCCGAACTGCGTCAGCCGGGGCGGCAAAAACCGCGTCAGCCGGGGCGGCGCAAAAAACCGCGTCTGCCGGGGCGGCACGAAACCGCGTCAGCCGGGGCGGCGCGAAAACTGCGTCAGCCGGGGCGAAAGAAAAAAAAAACGCGTCTGCCGGGGCGAGCCCGGGTGCGGCACCACCGGGAAAACTGTGGCAAACAGACATGGCGATCGAGTGAGTGGGCCGCCAGCCAGGCACAGCCGAAAAGTGCTAAGTCCGAACTGCGTCTGCCGGGGCGGCACGAAACCGCGTCAGCCGGGGCGGCGCGAAAACCGCGTCTGCCGGGGCGGCACGAAACCGCGTCAGCCGGGGCGGCGCGAAAACTGCGTCAGCCGGGGCGAGCCCGGGTGCGGCACCACCGGGAAAACTGTGGCAAACAGACATGGCGATTGAGTGAGTGGGCCGCCAGCCAGGCACAGCCGAAAAGTGCTAAGTCCGAACTGCGTCTGCCGGGGCGGCACGAAACCGCGTCAGCCGGGGCGGCGCGAAAACCGCGTCCGCCGGGGCGGCACGAAACCGCGTCAGCCGGGGCGGCGCGAAAACCGCGTCTGCCGGGGCGGCACGAAACCGCGTCAGCCGGGGCGGCGCGAAAACTGCGTCAGCCGGGGCGAGCCCGGGTGCGGCACCACCGGGAAGACTGTGGCAAACAGACATGGCGATCGAGTGAGTGGGCCGCCAGCCAGGCTCAGCCCAAAAAGTGCTAAGTCCGAACTGCGTCAGCCGGGGCGGCGCGAAAACCGCGTCTGCCGGGGCGGCACGAAACCGCGTCAGCCGGGGCGGCGCGAAAACTGCGTCAGCCGGGGCGAGCCCGGGTGCGGCACCACCGGGAAAACTGTGGCAAACAGACATGGCGATCGAGTGAGTGGGCCGCCAGCCAGGCACAGCCGAAAAGTGCTAAGTCCGAACTGCGTCTGCCGGGGCGGCACGAAACCGCGTCAGCCGGGGCGGCGCGAAAACCGCGTCTGCCGGGGCGGCACGAAACCGCGTCAGCCGGGGCGGCGCGAAAACTGCGTCAGCCGGGGCGAGCCCGGGTGCGGCACCACCGGGAAAACTGTGGCAAACAGACATGGCGATTGAGTGAGTGGGCCGCCAGCCAGGCACAGCCGAAAAGTGCTAAGTCCGAACTGCGTCTGCCGGGGCGGCACGAAACCGCGTCAGCCGGGGCGGCGCGAAAACCGCGTCTGCCGGGGCGGCACGAAACCGCGTCAGCCGGGGCGGCGCGAAAACTGCGTCAGCCGGGGCGAGCCCGGGTGCGGCACCACCGGGAAAACTGTGGC
>NW_027464752.1:127500-140000 GCF_043290135.1 Rhipicephalus microplus | reverse complement strand
GACGAAGCCAAGGGAAGACCCAAGGCCGCAATGTGCGTTCAAAGAATCAGTGCTCAGTGTGTCCTGCAATTCACACCAAGTCTCGCAGCTGGCTGCGTTCTTCATCGACCCGAGAACCGAGTGATCCACCGCTTAGAGTCGTGAAAAAGTGTTTGTTCAATTCCGTACAGTCAAAACCAAACGTTTCTGGCACTCGGCCAAACAGTGGCCAAGAAGGGCGCTTTTCAGCGCACGCTTGGACTCCAAAACTCTGCCGCGCCTTTTTCGGCTGCCGCAAATCGAGCAAACGGTGTGTTTCGGACGGCGTTTCGCTTTCGCTACTTGCGAGTGCTTTCGTGGTCCACCCCTCTATAAATACTCGGGAGGCGTCGAAGCCGGTTCTCCAAGCCGGACCCGTAGGTATCGTTGTGTGCTCGCTCTCATTGGCCCGCCTAACCAGAAAATGCCTGCGGTACACCCATTTGGATAAGAGTGCACGCAGATGCGGGCCTCGACGGCTACACATTTCCTCGGGCGGCCGCCTCCCGGCCTCCGTGGAGCGCGGGATGCACGGTCCCATCGACAAGCCTCTCCCGTTTTTACCGTGGCGTCGCGGTTCACCACGGCAGGCGGGTCGGTCTCCTCCGCATAAAAAGGGGGACCCCCGCTTTTTGTTCCACGAAATCGCACAAGCTTTTTTCGCATCCACGGTTTGCCACCGCACACCAAAATGCCGATCCGGCTGCCTACTTTAGCCAACAGGTGGAGCCAGGCGCGCCGTACTTGCGCGGCACTTCCCACGTCCACCGAAGTCGGTGCCAAGGACCACTTTCGGCGCCGGAGCCGCGTACGAGCCTACTCGAGGCGGAAGAACGAAGCCAGCAAGGGCCTGGCCGCAAGTGCGTTCAATTGTCGGGACGTCCAAGTCCCTCGTTCTTCCGTGCTTCCTCTTTCGGCAAGTCGTTGCGGCACCTTCCCAAAGCGCGCAGACCCGCTAATCGCGACGAGCGCGACGTGGCCGTGCCGCCTTTCCCTCGGCAGCAAGCAAAACGCCTGGCAACTTCGACGCTCCCCTAACCGCGATCTCGCACCGTGTTTCGTGTGGCAAATTCAAAAGCCGGCCGGCGCTGCTGCAACCATTACGGTCGGTACGCATACGCCGCGGAGGGCGGGACGGTCATCGGAGCGTGCGGTTCCTCCATCGAGTACTGCGCACCTCGGCCGTCGCATCGCCGTGCCATGACCGGCCGCGCGTCAACGCGAACCGGTGCCAGCGAGATCCCTCGCCTGCAAGAACCGACCGGCAGCCTCCGTCACCCGAGGACGCGGAGGCGCTTGCCGCGGACGGCGGGACGGTATGCACTGGTGCACAGCGGACCCGTCACATCGCCAGTTCCTTGACCGACCGCCGACGCTTGTGCCGTTCCTCTCGTACTTGGCAGTCGCCGCGCGATTGTCGGGTCTCGTTCTTGCACGCTCGAACGGTCGGGAGGGCACTCGGCTGGCGTTTCGGGAACGCGCAGCCTCGCCTTCTACCGACGTAACCACGACTCGCCGTTCGCGCTCCGCCGCTCCTGTTTACAGTACTAGGCGGTCCCGCAGCGGTCGGGTCGCGCATTTCGAGCGCTTCGAGCCACGGTGCTGTGGCGGGTCGAAAGCCGACCTATGAGTGCGTTGCGCCGTTTGTACCCGCGTCCGCCACCTGGCCGACCGTCCAAGGTCGCGGTGTTGGCGTCCGCTGGGCGCAACAATTTGTCACGGGGTGCCGCTCCACATTCAGGCAGCCCCGTGGGGAAAAGCCGACCCCGCGTCCAAACGGGGTCAGCGGCAGAAAGTGTCGGGCGCAGACGCAGCTGAGGCGCTCACCCTTCACAATCCGTTAATGATCCTTCCGCAGGTTCACCTACGGAAACCTTGTTACGACTTTTACTTCCTCTAAATGATCAAGTTTGGTCATCTTTCCAACAGACCGGCGCAACCGAAAGGCCGCGCCGGACATCGGTCCGAAGACCTCACTAAATCATTCAATCGGTAGTAGCGACGGGCGGTGTGTACAAAGGGCAGGGACGTAATCAACGCGAGCTTATGACTCGCGCTTACTGGGAGTTCCTCGTTCAAGGGGAACAATTGCAAGCCCCTATCCCAATCACGAAAGAAGTTCCACGGGTTACCCAGTCTTTTCAGACAGGGATAAAGACACGCTGCTTCCTTCAGTGTAGCGCGCGTGCGGCCCCGGACATCTAAGGGCATCACAGACCTGTTATTGCTCTGTTTCGTGCGGCTAGGAGCCGCTTGTCCCTCTAAGAAGGTTGTAAGGTGCTGGGAACCCCGCACCTATTTAATAGGCTAGAGTCTCGTTCGTTATCGGAATTAACCAGACAAATCGCTCCACCAACTAAGAACGGCCATGCACCACCATCCACCGAATCAAGAAAGAGCTCTCAATCTGTCAATCCTCCCAGTGTCCGGGCCGGGTAAGTTTTCCCGTGTTGAGTCAAATTAAGCCGCAGGCTCCACTCCTGGTGGTGCCCTTCCGTCAATTCCTTTAAGTTTCAGCTTTGCAACCATACTTCCCCCGGAACCCAAATACTTTGGTTTCCCGGAAGCTGCCCGCCGAGTCATTTGAGTAACTCAGGCGGATCGCTGGTTGGCATCGTTTATGGTCAGAACTAGGGCGGTATCTGATCGCCTTCGAACCTCTGACTTTCGTTCTTGATCAATGAAAACATTCTTGGCAAATGCTTTCGCAGTAGTTCGTCTTGCGACGGTCCAAGAATTTCACCTCTAGCGCCGCAATACGAATGCCCCCGTCCGTCCCTCTTAATCATTACCTCGTATTCCAAAAACCAACAGAACAGAAACGAGGTCTTGTTCTATTATTCCATGCAAGTTTATTCAGGCGACTCGCCTGCGTTGAGCACTCTAATTTTTTCAAAGTAAAAGCACCGGCCATCTCGAGGCACACAATGAAGTGCACCAAGAAAGAACCGGCATGATGTTCAGTCCGAGCCGTCGCATCGGGTAGATGCACTACTCGTCTGGAACTGAGATCCAACTACGAGCTTTTTAACCGCAGCAGCTTTAGTATACGCTATTGGAGCTGGAATTACCGCGGCTGCTGGCACCAGACTTGCCCTCCAATTGATCCTCGTTAAAGGATTTAGAGTGTACTCATTTCAATTACGGGGCCTCAAAAGAGTCCCGTATTGTTATTTTTCGTCACTACCTCCCCGTGCCGGGAGTGGGTAATTTGCGCGCCTGCTGCCTTCCTTGGATGTGGTAGCCGTTTCTCAGGCTCCCTCTCCGGAATCGAACCCTGATTCTCCGTTACCCGTAACAACCATGGTAAGCAAGTAACCTACCATCGAAAGTTGATAAGGCAGACACTTGAAAGAAACGTCGCCGGCTCGTGGCCATGCGATCAGCACAAAGTTATCCAGAGTCACCACACAATACGGGCCGAAACCCGATCGATCTTGGTCTAATAAAAGCACCCGTTACCCAAAGGGCTCCAGGCTCACTGCATGTATTAGCTCTAGAATTGCCACAGTTATCCAAGTAGGAAGAAACGATCTAAGGAACCATAACTGATTTAATGAGCCATTCGCGGTTTCGCCTTATTTCGGCATGTACTTAGACATGCATGGCTTAATCTTTGAGACAAGCATATGATTACTGGCAGGATCAACCAGGTAATCGTTCGACTGCGCGTCCGTCCTCGCCTTCGGCGGGCCGGACGCAGTCTGTGTGCGGCGGAGGCCACCTTCAGGCGCCCCAACACGCTTATTTTGCACTCCGAGATGACGGCGTTCGAGCTCGCTACGGCACAACCTTCCCGAAAGACGAGTGGGAGCCGTGCGGCAAGAAGCACGTTCATGCTCGCTCTTTTTCGTTGCATCGACTCGGTCGCGCCGTGCGGGTTGCCCAAGCCCGCTGCACTGTCGGTGGACCGGCCGGAACTAGCAACGGAGCCGAGACTGCAAAGCCGCCAGACGACGGGTCACGCCCGCGTCTTCGGCGCTTTCGCATCTGAATCGCCCGAGGACGACACGGAACACACCTCGATATCGTGGTAAAACGGCACCGTCCGACAACCAGCCCCTAACGCATCAAGCGGATGAGGCTGCAGACGACTGCCGTGGATTCCCCTGGAGCAGACCCGAGGACACGCTTGACGAGGCCGAAGCCCGCCGCATATCAGACACCCGGTCGCTTTCGCGTACGCCGCTCACGAGAACCCCCACATAATAGCAGCGATAAGTACCCAGACCTCCTTGGGCACTAATACGAGCGTACTCGAGAAAATTTCACCGCGGGTGTGCCCCGAAACGTGTGGCACGTTGAGCGTGCCACAAGTCTACGTCGCTCTCAAACTCGCCGAGGTCGTAGAATTTGCGACCCTACTCACGAAATTCCCACCGAGGATACGGCCGCAAACGTACCGCACCTTGGGTAGGCCACGAGTTTGTGCAACACTACGCTGACGGCACAGCACCGAGGTCGTGCGCGCACGCACGGGAAAATTCCGCCGCGGTTTCTGCCGAAAACGTGAGGCACCACGACTCTCCGCAAGTTCGCGTCGACTGCGAAAGACCGAAGTCGTGAACGACGTGTCCGCTACTCGCCGCCGACACGCTGGACACCAAACGTACAACGACTCGACGGCGTCGTAGAGGCCCACGACGCGGTTTTCCTTAACGACGTCTCGGCGTGGCACCGACAGGTTAGAACGGCCGACCAACGTTCCCTGTCCGCCGTTCGGCTCAGTCGAAGGGCTCGGCGACTTCGGCAACGCTGCGAAGCCGCACGGTGACGCACGCCATGTCCCCATTTTTTTTTTCTTTCTGCGTCTGCCGGGGTGCCCCTATAATAGCAGCGATAAGCACCCAGACCGCCGTGGGTCGCTCGCCCCGGCTGACGTGGTTTTTCGTACTCCTGCGGCGGTCGCCGTCAAGCACGTCCAAATACGCTACTTTCGTGGGCGCATTCACGCTCTTTCGCTTCGCCGGAGTGCCAGCACTCACTCTGCCAAAAACGGCGAACATCCGAGCGGCGGTTCCCACTTTTGCGTCGGCGTCGCAAACCCCGCCCCGGCAGACGAGGTTTGCCGTACTCGTGCGACGGTGGCCGGCGGGCACGTCGAAAGACGCCGATATCGTGCGCGAATTGGCGCACCTTGGCTTCACCGGAGTGCCGCCACTGACTCCTCCAAAAACGGCGAAGATCCGAGCGGCGCTTCCCACTTTCGCATCGGCGTCCCGAACTCCGCCCCGGCTGACGCGGTTTACCGTACTCGTGCGACGGTCGCCGGCGAGCACGTGGAAAGACGCCGATATCGTGCCCGAATCGGCTCCGTTCGGCTTCGCCGGAGTGCCAGCACTGGCTCGGCGAAAGACGACGAACATCCGAGCGACGGTTCTCACTATTGCGTACGCGTCGCAAACCCCGCCCCGGCAGACGCACTTTGCCGTACTCGTGCGACGGTCGCCGGCGAGCACGTAGAAAGACGCCGATATCGTGCCGGAATCGGCCCCGTTTGGCTTCGCCGGAGTGCCAGCACTCACTCGGCCACAAACGGCGAACATCCGAGCGGCGGTTCCCACTTAGCCGTCGGCGTCCCGAACTCCGCCCCGGCAGACGCGGTTGCCGAGCTCGTGCGACTAGCGACCGCGAAGCCGTCTCGCGACGCCGCTTTCGTGCGCGGCTCCCACTGCGACCTGGGTCACCCGAGGTCGACGAGCAAAAAAGAATGTCGAAAAAAATTTTTTTTTTTTTTTGTGTCTGCCGGGGTGCCCCTATAATAGCAGCGATAAGCACCCAGACCGCCATGGGTCGCTCGCCCCGGCTGACGTGGTTTTTCGTTTTCCTGCGGTGGTCGTCGTCAAGCACGTCCAAACACGCCACTTTCGTGGGCGCATTCGCGCTCTTTCGCTTCGCCGGAGTGCCAGCACTCACTCTGCCAAAAACGGCGAACATCCTAGTGGCGGTTCCCACTTTTGCGTCGGCGTCGCCAACCCCGCCCCGGCATACGCGGTTTGCCGTACTCGTGCGGCGGTGGCCGGCGGGCACGTCGAAAGACACCGATATCGTGCGCGAGTCGATGCTTCTTGGTCTCGCAGGAGGGCCGCCACTCACTCCTGCAAAAACGGCGAAGATCCGAGCGGCGCTTCCCACTTTTTCGTCGGCATCGCAAACCTCGCCCCGGCAGACGCGCTTTGCCGTACTCGTGCGACGGTCGCCGGCGAGCACGTCGAAATACGCCGATATCGTGCCCGAATCGGCCCCGTTTCGCTTCGCCGGAGTGCCAGCACTCACTCGGCCAAAAACGGCGAACATCCGAGCAGCGGTACCCACTTAGCCGTCGGCATCCCGAACTCCGCGCCGGCTGACGCGGTTGCCGAGCTCGTGCGACTAGCGACCGCGAACGCGTCTCGCGACGCCGCTTTCGTGCGCGGCTCCCATTGCGACCTGGGTTACCCGAGCTCGACCAGCAAAAAAGAAGGTCGAAAAAAAATTTTTTTTTCTGCGTCTGCCGGGGTGCCCCTATAATAGCAGCGATAAGCACCCAGACCGCCGTGGGTCGCTCGCCCCGGCTGACGTGGTTTTTCGTACTCCTGCAGCGGTCGCCGTCAAGCACGTCCAAATACGCCACTTTCGTGGGCGCTTTCGCGCTCTTTCGCGTCGCCGGTGTGCCAGCACTCACTCTGCCAAAAACGGCCAACATCCGAGCGGCGGTTCCCACTTTTGCGTCGGCGTCGTAAACCCCGCCCCGGCAGACGCGGTTTGCCCTACTCGTGCGACGGTCGCCGGCGAGCGCGTCGAAAGACGCCGATATCGTGCGCTAATTGGCGCTCCTTGGCTTCTCCGGAGTGCCGCCACTCACTCCTCCAAAAACGGCGAAGATCCGAGCGGCGTTCTCCACTTTCGCATCGGCGTCCCGAACTCCGCCCGGGCTGACGCGGTTTACCGTACTCGTGCGACGGTCGCCGCCGGGCACGTCGAAAGACGCCGATATCGTGCCGTAATCGGCCCCGTTTGGCTTCGCCCGAGTGCCAGCACTCACTCGGCCAAAAACGGCGAACATCCGAGCAGCGTTTCCCACTTTCGCATCGGCGTCCCGAAGCCCGCCCCGGCAGACGCGGTTTGCCCTACTCGAGCGACGGTCGCCGGCGATCACGTCGAAAGGCGCCGAATTCGTGCACGAATCGATGCTTCTTGGTCTCGCAGGAGGGCCGCCACTCACTCCTGCAAAAACGGCGAAGATCCGAGTTGCGCTTCCCACTTTTTCGTCGGCGTCCCGAACTACGCCCCGGCTGACGCGGTTTACCGTACTCGTGCGACGGTCGCCGGCGGGCACTTCAAAATACGCCGATTTCGTGGGCGCATTCACGCTGTTTCGCTTCCCCGGAGTGCCAACACTCACTCTGCCGAAAGCGGCGATCATCCGAGCGGCGGTTCCCACTTTTGCGTCGGCTTCGCAAACGGCGCCCCGGCAGACGCGCTCGTGCGACGTACTCGTGCGACGGTCGCCGGCGAGCACGTCGAAAGACGCCGATATCGTGCTCGAATCGACCCCGTTTCGCTTCGCCGGAGTGCTGCCAGTCACGGCGCAGAAAACGGCGAACAAGTGTTTTTTTTTTTTTCCTAGAATTTGTGTTATAGAAGGCACATTTGATATCGGACGATAATTTTCAACTTTATCACGCGCACCGATTTTCGTGTAGAGGTTTGCAAGTTTATGGGAATTTCTCCACTTGGAATAATGCGATTTAGTAGTACTACGAGAACTTCATGGATGTACTCAAGGGTACGGGGCAAGTCAGTTACGTCAACACCTGCACATTTTTTACACTTCAAACTGAAAATTGTTGGTTGTGAGTCCTCGTGTGATATTAAAGGCCGATTCGCTAACACATAGAACAAAGAAAGAAAGGAAGAAAAAACGCCCGCGCTCGCTCAAGAAACCTGGGTTCGCAACAAGTGGCAACAACAAGCAACCGAGCGAGTGCGCCAAAACCCGTGGCGGCCGAACAAACGCGAAGTCCCAACCGCGTCAGCCGGGGCGGCACGGGACAGGAAAAATCACTTCAGCCGGGGCGGCGGGGCACCGAATAAACCTCGTCACCTCGTCGCAGGATAAAAGAGGAAACAAAAAGTCTAAACAGCGTCTGCTGGAGCGAATGCGTAATAAAACAACAACAACAACAAAAAAAACACCCGCGCTCAAGAAGTCTGCAATCCTCACAAAAGGCGACTGTGACCGAGCAGCGTCAGCCGGGGCCGTGCGGAAACGGAAAAACCGCGACTACCGGGGCGTCGAGGCACCGAAAAATCCACTTCAGCCGCGGCGAAAAAAAAAACAAAAAGAAAGACGGAGGGGGGGGGGGGAACCACGTCTGCCGGGGCGAAGGAAAAAAAAAACGCGTCTGCCGGGGCGAGCCCGGGTGCGGCACCACCGGGAAAACTGTGGCAAACAGACATGGCGATCGAGTGAGTGGGCCGCCAGCCAGGCTCAGCCAAAAAGTGCAAAGTCCGAACTGCGTCAGCCGGGGCGGCAAAAACCGCGTCAGCCGGGGCGGCGCAAAAACCCGCGTCTGCCGGGGCGGCACGAAACCGCGTCAGCCGGGGCGGGGCGAAAACTGCGTCAGCCGGGGCGAAAGAAAAAAAAAACGCGTCTGCCGGGGCAAGCCCGGGTGCGGCACCACCGGGAAAACTGTGGCAAACAGACATGGCGATCGAGTGAGTGGGCCGCCAGCCAGGCACAGCCGAAAAGTGCAAAGTCCGAACCGTGTCAGCCGGGGCGACGCAAAAACCGCGTCAGCCGGGGCGGCGCGAAAACCGCGTCAGCCGGGGCGGCACGAAACCGCGTCAGCCGGGGCGGCGCGAAAACTGCGTCAGCCGGGGCGGCGCGAAAACCTCGTCAGCCGGGGCGAGCGAAAAGGGGGGGGGGGGGGAACCACGTCTGCCGGGGCGAAAGAAAAAAAACGCGTCTGCCGGGGCGAGCCCGGGTGCGGCACCACCGGGAAGACTGTGGCAAACAGACATGGCGATCGAGTGAGTGGGCCGCCAGCCAGGCTCAGCCCAAAAAGTGCTAAGTCCGAACTGCGTCAGCCGGGGCGGCGCGAAAACCGCGTCTGCCGGGGCGGCACGAAACCGCGTCAGCCGGGGCGGCGCGAAAACTGCGTCAGCCGGGGCGAGCCCGGGTGCGGCACCACCGGGAAAACTGTGGCAAACAGACATGGCGATCGAGTGAGTGGGCCGCCAGCCAGGCACAGCCGAAAAGTGCTAAGTCCGAACTGCGTCAGCCGGGGCGGCAAAAACCGCGTCAGCCGGGGCGGCGCAAAAAACCGCGTCTGCCGGGGCGGCACGAAACCGCGTCAGCCGGGGCGGCGCGAAAACTGCGTCAGCCGGGGCGAAAGAAAAAAAAAAACGCGTCTGCCGGGGCGAGCCCGGGTGCGGCACCACCGGGAAAACTGTGGCAAACAGACATGGCGATCGAGTGAGTGGGCCGCCAGCCAGGCACAGCCGAAAAGTGCTAAGTCCGAACTGCGTCTGCCGGGGCGGCACGAAACCGCGTCAGCCGGGGCGGCGCGAAAACCGCGTCTGCCGGGGCGGCACGAAACCGCGTCAGCCGGGGCGGCGCGAAAACTGCGTCAGCCGGGGCGAGCCCGGGTGCGGCACCACCGGGAAAACTGTGGCAAACAGACATGGCGATTGAGTGAGTGGGCCGCCAGCCAGGCACAGCCGAAAAGTGCTAAGTCCGAACTGCGTCTGCCGGGGCGGCACGAAACCGCGTCAGCCGGGGCGGCGCGAAAACCGCGTCTGCCGGGGCGGCACGAAACCGCGTCAGCCGGGGCGGCGCGAAAACTGCGTCAGCCGGGGCGAGCCCGGGTGCGGCACCACCGGGAAAACTGTGGCAAACAGACATGGCGATCGAGTGAGTGGGCCGCCAGCCAGGCACAGCCGAAAAGTGCAAAGTCCGAACCGTGTCAGCCGGGGCGACGCAAAAACCGCGTCAGCCGGGGCGGCGCGAAAACCGCGTCAGCCGGGGCGGCACGAAACCGCGTCAGCCGGGGCGGCGCGAAAACTGCGTCAGCCGGGGCGGCGCGAAAACCTCGTCAGCCGGGGCGAGCGAAAAGGGGGGGGGGAACCACGTCTGCCGGGGCGAAAGAAAAAAAAACGCGTCTGCCGGGGCGAGCCCGGGTGCGGCACCACCGGGAAGACTGTGGCAAACAGACATGGCGATCGAGTGAGTGGGCCGCCAGCCAGGCTCAGCCCAAAAAGTGCTAAGTCCGAACTGCGTCAGCCGGGGCGGCGCGAAAACCGCGTCTGCCGGGGCGGCACGAAACCGCGTCAGCCGGGGCGGCGCGAAAACTGCGTCAGCCGGGGCGAGCCCGGGTGCGGCACCACCGGGAAAACTGTGGCAAACAGACATGGCGATCGAGTGAGTGGGCCGCCAGCCAGGCACAGCCGAAAAGTGCTAAGTCCGAACTGCGTCAGCCGGGGCGGCAAAAACCGCGTCAGCCGGGGCGGCGCAAAAAACCGCGTCTGCCGGGGCGGCACGAAACCGCGTCAGCCGGGGCGGCGCGAAAACTGCGTCAGCCGGGGCGAAAGAAAAAAAAAAACGCGTCTGCCGGGGCGAGCCCGGGTGCGGCACCACCGGGAAAACTGTGGCAAACAGACATGGCGATCGAGTGAGTGGGCCGCCAGCCAGGCACAGCCGAAAAGTGCTAAGTCCGAACTGCGTCTGCCGGGGCGGCACGAAACCGCGTCAGCCGGGGCGGCGCGAAAACCGCGTCTGCCGGGGCGGCACGAAACCGCGTCAGCCGGGGCGGCGCGAAAACTGCGTCAGCCGGGGCGAGCCCGGGTGCGGCACCACCGGGAAAACTGTGGCAAACAGACATGGCGATTGAGTGAGTGGGCCGCCAGCCAGGCACAGCCGAAAAGTGCTAAGTCCGAACTGCGTCTGCCGGGGCGGCACGAAACCGCGTCAGCCGGGGCGGCGCGAAAACCGCGTCTGCCGGGGCGGCACGAAACCGCGTCAGCCGGGGCGGCGCGAAAACCGCGTCTGCCGGGGCGGCACGAAACCGCGTCAGCCGGGGCGGCGCGAAAACTGCGTCAGCCGGGGCGAGCCCGGGTGCGGCACCACCGGGAAGACTGTGGCAAACAGACATGGCGATCGAGTGAGTGGGCCGCCAGCCAGGCTCAGCCCAAAAAGTGCTAAGTCCGAACTGCGTCTGCCGGGGCGGCACGAAACCGCGTCAGCCGGGGCGGCGCGAAAACCGCGTCTGCCGGGGCGGCACGAAACCGCGTCAGCCGGGGCGGCGCGAAAACTGCGTCAGCCGGGGCGAGCCCGGGTGCGGCACCACCGGGAAAACTGTGGCAAACAGACATGGCGATCGAGTGAGTGGGCCGCCAGCCAGGCACAGCCGAAAAGTGCAAAGTCCGAACCGTGTCAGCCGGGGCGACGCAAAAACCGCGTCAGCCGGGGCGGCGCGAAAACCGCGTCAGCCGGGGCGGCACGAAACCGCGTCAGCCGGGGCGGCGCGAAAACTGCGTCAGCCGGGGCGGCGCGAAAACCTCGTCAGCCGGGGCGAGCGAAAAGGGGGGGGGGGAACCACGTCTGCCGGGGCGAAAGAAAAAAAAACGCGTCTGCCGGGGCGAGCCCGGGTGCGGCACCACCGGGAAGACTGTGGCAAACAGACATGGCGATCGAGTGAGTGGGCCGCCAGCCAGGCTCAGCCCAAAAAGTGCTAAGTCCGAACTGCGTCAGCCGGGGCGGCGCGAAAACCGCGTCTGCCGGGGCGGCACGAAACCGCGTCAGCCGGGGCGGCGCGAAAACTGCGTCAGCCGGGGCGAGCCCGGGTGCGGCACCACCGGGAAAACTGTGGCAAACAGACATGGCGATCGAGTGAGTGGGCCGCCAGCCAGGCACAGCCGAAAAGTGCTAAGTCCGAACTGCGTCAGCCGGGGCGGCAAAAACCGCGTCAGCCGGGGCGGCGCAAAAAACCGCGTCTGCCGGGGCGGCACGAAACCGCGTCAGCCGGGGCGGCGCGAAAACTGCGTCAGCCGGGGCGAAAGAAAAAAAAAACGCGTCTGCCGGGGCGAGCCCGGGTGCGGCACCACCGGGAAAACTGTGGCAAACAGACATGGCGATCGAGTGAGTGGGCCGCCAGCCAGGCACAGCCGAAAAGTGCTAAGTCCGAACTGCGTCTGCCGGGGCGGCACGAAACCGCGTCAGCCGGGGCGGCGCGAAAACCGCGTCTGCCGGGGCGGCACGAAACCGCGTCAGCCGGGGCGGCGCGAAAACTGCGTCAGCCGGGGCGAGCCCGGGTGCGGCACCACCGGGAAAACTGTGGCAAACAGACATGGCGATTGAGTGAGTGGGCCGCCAGCCAGGCACAGCCGAAAAGTGCTAAGTCCGAACTGCGTCTGCCGGGGCGGCACGAAACCGCGTCAGCCGGGGCGGCGCGAAAACCGCGTCCGCCGGGGCGGCACGAAACCGCGTCAGCCGGGGCGGC
>NW_027464752.1:105000-120000 GCF_043290135.1 Rhipicephalus microplus | reverse complement strand
TAGACCGACGGCGGACTACGACGAGAACGCCTTAAGCTTCGCCAACGTTTCGCCAACTCGTGCGGGAGACTTTTTCCGCTTCGCGGCAAGTCGTCGCGCCGTGCTCTCCGCATCAACCGCGTACGCAGCGAACCGCAAACGTCGGGCGCAGCCTCCTCACCTCCCTGCGCTTTGCGCGCGAACGTTCCCTGTTCGCGCGGCAAAGCCTGGAGGAGGCACGGCCCCGCAGCGTGTTCGAGCGCCCGGTCTACGGGACACCCTGCTTACTTCGAGGGCAACAAGCGCAACGCAAGGCTGCGATCTCGCGCACTTTGCGCACGGCTGGAGAAGCTTTGCTGGCCGGCTTTCGCTCCTCGTGTTTACCGTGCGTTAAAGTTGCGCGTCCGTGGCTCTCGCAGCTCTTGCGCGCCCGGTCGCAGAGAGGAGTACGCAACCTCGACCGCACTTTCCCTGCAGGCTTCCTTCCGACTCGAAGTCCTGCGGCGGTCTCAACGAGGTGCCACATCCTCAATGCAGTCGGTCGCCCCCGTTTCGGTTGGGCTCTGGCACGACGGTCGCCACCGTCTCGCCCTTGAGTGGCCGCTGTTGGCGCTCGCTGTGAGGTGTTCAGCGTGCTGTCCGTGTTGCCGACGCGGTCAAAACGAGTCGACGGCTCACGTTCCCTTGTGCGCCGAAGGCTCTCTTGATATGTGATCCGACCCTCAGACAGACGAAGCCAAGGGAAGACCCAAGGCCGCAATGTGCGTTCAAAGAATCAGTGCTCAGTGTGTCCTGCAATTCACACCAAGTCTCGCAGCTGGCTGCGTTCTTCATCGACCCGAGAACCGAGTGATCCACCGCTTAGAGTCGTGAAAAAGTGTTTGTTCAATTCCGTACAGTCAAAACCAAACGTTTCTGGCACTCGGCCAAACAGTGGCCAAGAAGGGCGCTTTTCAGCGCACGCTTGGACTCCAAAACTCTGCCGCGCCTTTTTCGGCTGCCGCAAATCGAGCAAACGGTGTGTTTCGGACGGCGTTTCGCTTTCGCTACTTGCGAGTGCTTTCGTGGTCCACCCCTCTATAAATACTCGGGAGGCGTCGAAGCCGGTTCTCCAAGCCGGACCCGTAGGTATCGTTGTGTGCTCGCTCTCATTGGCCCGCCTAACCAGAAAATGCCTGCGGTACACCCATTTGGATAAGAGTGCACGCAGATGCGGGCCTCGACGGCTACACATTTCCTCGGGCGGCCGCCTCCCGGCCTCCGTGGAGCGCGGGATGCACGGTCCCATCGACAAGCCTCTCCCGTTTTTACCGTGGCGTCGCGGTTCACCACGGCAGGCGGGTCGGTCTCCTCCGCATAAAAAGGGGGACCCCCGCTTTTTGTTCCACGAAATCGCACAAGCTTTTTTCGCATCCACGGTTTGCCACCGCACACCAAAATGCCGATCCGGCTGCCTACTTTAGCCAACAGGTGGAGCCAGGCGCGCCGTACTTGCGCGGCACTTCCCACGTCCACCGAAGTCGGTGCCAAGGACCACTTTCGGCGCCGGAGCCGCGTACGAGCCTACTCGAGGCGGAAGAACGAAGCCAGCAAGGGCCTGGCCGCAAGTGCGTTCAATTGTCGGGACGTCCAAGTCCCTCGTTCTTCCGTGCTTCCTCTTTCGGCAAGTCGTTGCGGCACCTTCCCAAAGCGCGCAGACCCGCTAATCGCGACGAGCGCGACGTGGCCGTGCCGCCTTTCCCTCGGCAGCAAGCAAAACGCCTGGCAACTTCGACGCTCCCCTAACCGCGATCTCGCACCGTGTTTCGTGTGGCAAATTCAAAAGCCGGCCGGCGCTGCTGCAACCATTACGGTCGGTACGCATACGCCGCGGAGGGCGGGACGGTCATCGGAGCGTGCGGTTCCTCCATCGAGTACTGCGCACCTCGGCCGTCGCATCGCCGTGCCATGACCGGCCGCGCGTCAACGCGAACCGGTGCCAGCGAGATCCCTCGCCTGCAAGAACCGACCGGCAGCCTCCGTCACCCGAGGACGCGGAGGCGCTTGCCGCGGACGGCGGGACGGTATGCACTGGTGCACAGCGGACCCGTCACATCGCCAGTTCCTTGACCGACCGCCGACGCTTGTGCCGTTCCTCTCGTACTTGGCAGTCGCCGCGCGATTGTCGGGTCTCGTTCTTGCACGCTCGAACGGTCGGGAGGGCACTCGGCTGGCGTTTCGGGAACGCGCAGCCTCGCCTTCTACCGACGTAACCACGACTCGCCGTTCGCGCTCCGCCGCTCCTGTTTACAGTACTAGGCGGTCCCGCAGCGGTCGGGTCGCGCATTTCGAGCGCTTCGAGCCACGGTGCTGTGGCGGGTCGAAAGCCGACCTATGAGTGCGTTGCGCCGTTTGTACCCGCGTCCGCCACCTGGCCGACCGTCCAAGGTCGCGGTGTTGGCGTCCGCTGGGCGCAACAATTTGTCACGGGGTGCCGCTCCACATTCAGGCAGCCCCGTGGGGAAAAGCCGACCCCGCGTCCAAACGGGGTCAGCGGCAGAAAGTGTCGGGCGCAGACGCAGCTGAGGCGCTCACCCTTCACAATCCGTTAATGATCCTTCCGCAGGTTCACCTACGGAAACCTTGTTACGACTTTTACTTCCTCTAAATGATCAAGTTTGGTCATCTTTCCAACAGACCGGCGCAACCGAAAGGCCGCGCCGGACATCGGTCCGAAGACCTCACTAAATCATTCAATCGGTAGTAGCGACGGGCGGTGTGTACAAAGGGCAGGGACGTAATCAACGCGAGCTTATGACTCGCGCTTACTGGGAGTTCCTCGTTCAAGGGGAACAATTGCAAGCCCCTATCCCAATCACGAAAGAAGTTCCACGGGTTACCCAGTCTTTTCAGACAGGGATAAAGACACGCTGCTTCCTTCAGTGTAGCGCGCGTGCGGCCCCGGACATCTAAGGGCATCACAGACCTGTTATTGCTCTGTTTCGTGCGGCTAGGAGCCGCTTGTCCCTCTAAGAAGGTTGTAAGGTGCTGGGAACCCCGCACCTATTTAATAGGCTAGAGTCTCGTTCGTTATCGGAATTAACCAGACAAATCGCTCCACCAACTAAGAACGGCCATGCACCACCATCCACCGAATCAAGAAAGAGCTCTCAATCTGTCAATCCTCCCAGTGTCCGGGCCGGGTAAGTTTTCCCGTGTTGAGTCAAATTAAGCCGCAGGCTCCACTCCTGGTGGTGCCCTTCCGTCAATTCCTTTAAGTTTCAGCTTTGCAACCATACTTCCCCCGGAACCCAAATACTTTGGTTTCCCGGAAGCTGCCCGCCGAGTCATTTGAGTAACTCAGGCGGATCGCTGGTTGGCATCGTTTATGGTCAGAACTAGGGCGGTATCTGATCGCCTTCGAACCTCTGACTTTCGTTCTTGATCAATGAAAACATTCTTGGCAAATGCTTTCGCAGTAGTTCGTCTTGCGACGGTCCAAGAATTTCACCTCTAGCGCCGCAATACGAATGCCCCCGTCCGTCCCTCTTAATCATTACCTCGTATTCCAAAAACCAACAGAACAGAAACGAGGTCTTGTTCTATTATTCCATGCAAGTTTATTCAGGCGACTCGCCTGCGTTGAGCACTCTAATTTTTTCAAAGTAAAAGCACCGGCCATCTCGAGGCACACAATGAAGTGCACCAAGAAAGAACCGGCATGATGTTCAGTCCGAGCCGTCGCATCGGGTAGATGCACTACTCGTCTGGAACTGAGATCCAACTACGAGCTTTTTAACCGCAGCAGCTTTAGTATACGCTATTGGAGCTGGAATTACCGCGGCTGCTGGCACCAGACTTGCCCTCCAATTGATCCTCGTTAAAGGATTTAGAGTGTACTCATTTCAATTACGGGGCCTCAAAAGAGTCCCGTATTGTTATTTTTCGTCACTACCTCCCCGTGCCGGGAGTGGGTAATTTGCGCGCCTGCTGCCTTCCTTGGATGTGGTAGCCGTTTCTCAGGCTCCCTCTCCGGAATCGAACCCTGATTCTCCGTTACCCGTAACAACCATGGTAAGCAAGTAACCTACCATCGAAAGTTGATAAGGCAGACACTTGAAAGAAACGTCGCCGGCTCGTGGCCATGCGATCAGCACAAAGTTATCCAGAGTCACCACACAATACGGGCCGAAACCCGATCGATCTTGGTCTAATAAAAGCACCCGTTACCCAAAGGGCTCCAGGCTCACTGCATGTATTAGCTCTAGAATTGCCACAGTTATCCAAGTAGGAAGAAACGATCTAAGGAACCATAACTGATTTAATGAGCCATTCGCGGTTTCGCCTTATTTCGGCATGTACTTAGACATGCATGGCTTAATCTTTGAGACAAGCATATGATTACTGGCAGGATCAACCAGGTAATCGTTCGACTGCGCGTCCGTCCTCGCCTTCGGCGGGCCGGACGCAGTCTGTGTGCGGCGGAGGCCACCTTCAGGCGCCCCAACACGCTTATTTTGCACTCCGAGATGACGGCGTTCGAGCTCGCTACGGCACAACCTTCCCGAAAGACGAGTGGGAGCCGTGCGGCAAGAAGCACGTTCATGCTCGCTCTTTTTCGTTGCATCGACTCGGTCGCGCCGTGCGGGTTGCCCAAGCCCGCTGCACTGTCGGTGGACCGGCCGGAACTAGCAACGGAGCCGAGACTGCAAAGCCGCCAGACGACGGGTCACGCCCGCGTCTTCGGCGCTTTCGCATCTGAATCGCCCGAGGACGACACGGAACACACCTCGATATCGTGGTAAAACGGCACCGTCCGACAACCAGCCCCTAACGCATCAAGCGGATGAGGCTGCAGACGACTGCCGTGGATTCCCCTGGAGCAGACCCGAGGACACGCTTGACGAGGCCGAAGCCCGCCGCATATCAGACACCCGGTCGCTTTCGCGTACGCCGCTCACGAGAACCCCCACATAATAGCAGCGATAAGTACCCAGACCTCCTTGGGCACTAATACGAGCGTACTCGAGAAAATTTCACCGCGGGTGTGCCCCGAAACGTGTGGCACGTTGAGCGTGCCACAAGTCTACGTCGCTCTCAAACCCGCCGAGGTCGTAGAATTTGCGACCCTACTCACGAAATTCCCACCGAGGATACGGCCGCAAACGTACCGCACCTTGGGTAGGCCACGAGTTTGTGCAACACTACGCTGACGGCACAGCACCGAGGTCGTGCGCGCACGCACGGGAAAATTCCGCCGCGGTTTCTGCCGAAAACGTGAGGCACCACGACTCTCCGCAAGTTCGCGTCGACTGCGAAAGACCGAAGTCGTGAACGACGTGTCCGCTACTCGCCGCCGACACGCTGGACACCAAACGTACAACGACTCGACGGCGTCGTAGAGGCCCACGACGCGGTTTTCCTTAACGACGTCTCGGCGTGGCACCGACAGGTTAGAACGGCCGACCAACGTTCCCTGTCCGCCGTTCGGCTCAGTCGAAGGGCTCGGCGACTTCGGCAATGCTGCGAAGCCGCACGGTGACGCACGCCATGTCCCCATTTTTTTTTTTCTTTCTGCGTCTGCCGGGGTGCCCCTATAATAGCAGCGATAAGCACCCAGACCGCCGTGGGTCGCTCGCCCCGGCTGACGTGGTTTTTCGTACTCCTGCGGCGGTCGCCGTCAAGCACGTCCAAATACGCTACTTTCGTGGGCGCATTCACGCTCTTTCGCTTCGCCGGAGTGCCAGCACTCACTCTGCCAAAAACGGCGAACATCCGAGCGGCGGTTCCCACTTTTGCGTCGGCGTCGCAAACCCCGCCCCGGCAGACGAGGTTTGCCGTACTCGTGCGACGGTGGCCGGCGGGCACGTCGAAAGACGCCGATATCGTGCGCGAATTGGCGCACCTTGGCTTCACCGGAGTGCCGCCACTGACTCCTCCAAAAACGGCGAAGATCCGAGCGGCGCTTCCCACTTTCGCATCGGCGTCCCGAACTCCGCCCCGGCTGACGCGGTTTACCGTACTCGTGCGACGGTCGCCGGCGAGCACGTGGAAAGACGCCGATATCGTGCCCGAATCGGCTCCGTTCGGCTTCGCCGGAGTGCCAGCACTGGCTCGGCGAAAGACGACGAACATCCGAGCGACGGTTCTCACTATTGCGTACGCGTCGCAAACCCCGCCCCGGCAGACGCACTTTGCCGTACTCGTGCGACGGTCGCCGGCGAGCACGTAGAAAGACGCCGATATCGTGCCGGAATCGGCCCCGTTTGGCTTCGCCGGAGTGCCAGCACTCACTCGGCCACAAACGGCGAACATCCGAGCGGCGGTTCCCACTTAGCCGTCGGCGTCCCGAACTCCGCCCCGGCAGACGCGGTTGCCGAGCTCGTGCGACTAGCGACCGCGAAGCCGTCTCGCGACGCCGCTTTCGTGCGCGGCTCCCACTGCGACCTGGGTCACCCGAGGTCGACGAGCAAAAAAGAATGTCGAAAAAAAATTTTTTTTTTTTTGTGTCTGCCGGGGTGCCCCTATAATAGCAGCGATAAGCACCCAGACCGCCATGGGTCGCTCGCCCCGGCTGACGTGGTTTTTCGTTTTCCTGCGGTGGTCGTCGTCAAGCACGTCCAAACACGCCACTTTCGTGGGCGCATTCGCGCTCTTTCGCTTCGCCGGAGTGCCAGCACTCACTCTGCCAAAAACGGCGAACATCCTAGTGGCGGTTCCCACTTTTGCGTCGGCGTCGCCAACCCCGCCCCGGCATACGCGGTTTGCCGTACTCGTGCGGCGGTGGCCGGCGGGCACGTCGAAAGACACCGATATCGTGCGCGAGTCGATGCTTCTTGGTCTCGCAGGAGGGCCGCCACTCACTCCTGCAAAAACGGCGAAGATCCGAGCGGCGCTTCCCACTTTTTCGTCGGCATCGCAAACCTCGCCCCGGCAGACGCGTTTTGCCGTACTCGTGCGACGGTCGCCGGCGAGCACGTCGAAATACGCCGATATCGTGCCCGAATCGGCCCCGTTTCGCTTCGCCGGAGTGCCAGCACTCACTCGGCCAAAAACGGCGAACATCCGAGCAGCGGTACCCACTTAGCCGTCGGCATCCCGAACTCCGCGCCGGCTGACGCGGTTGCCGAGCTCGTGCGACTAGCGACCGCGAACGCGTCTCGCGACGCCGCTTTCGTGCGCGGCTCCCATTGCGACCTGGGTTACCCGAGCTCGACCAGCAAAAAAGAAGGTCGAAAAAAAATTTTTTTTTCTGCGTCTGCCGGGGTGCCCCTATAATAGCAGCGATAAGCACCCAGACCGCCGTGGGTCGCTCGCCCCGGCTGACGTGGTTTTTCGTACTCCTGCAGCGGTCGCCGTCAAGCACGTCCAAATACGCCACTTTCGTGGGCGCTTTCGCGCTCTTTCGCGTCGCCGGTGTGCCAGCACTCACTCTGCCAAAAACGGCCAACATCCGAGCGGCGGTTCCCACTTTTGCGTCGGCGTCGTAAACCCCGCCCCGGCAGACGCGGTTTGCCCTACTCGTGCGACGGTCGCCGGCGAGCGCGTCGAAAGACGCCGATATCGTGCGCTAATTGGCGCTCCTTGGCTTCTCCGGAGTGCCGCCACTCACTCCTCCAAAAACGGCGAAGATCCGAGCGGCGTTCTCCACTTTCGCATCGGTGTCCCGAACTCCGCCCGGGCTGACGCGGTTTACCGTACTCGTGCGACGGTCGCCGCCGGGCACGTCGAAAGACGCCGATATCGTGCCGTAATCGGCCCCGTTTGGCTTCGCCCGAGTGCCAGCACTCACTCGGCCAAAAACGGCGAACATCCGAGCAGCGTTTCCCACTTTCGCATCGGCGTCCCGAAGCCCGCCCCGGCAGACGCGGTTTGCCCTACTCGAGCGACGGTCGCCGGCGATCACGTCGAAAGGCGCCGAATTCGTGCACGAATCGATGCTTCTTGGTCTCGCAGGAGGGCCGCCACTCACTCCTGCAAAAACGGCGAAGATCCGAGTTGCGCTTCCCACTTTTTCGTCGGCGTCCCGAACTACGCCCCGGCTGACGCGGTTTACCGTACTCGTGCGACGGTCGCCGGCGGGCACTTCAAAATACGCCGATTTCGTGGGCGCATTCACGCTGTTTCGCTTCCCCGGAGTGCCAACACTCACTCTGCCGAAAGCGGCGATCATCCGAGCGGCGGTTCCCACTTTTGCGTCGGCTTCGCAAACGGCGCCCCGGCAGACGCGCTCGTGCGACGTACTCGTGCGACGGTCGCCGGCGAGCACGTCGAAAGACGCCGATATCGTGCTCGAATCGACCCCGTTTCGCTTCGCCGGAGTGCTGCCAGTCACGGCGCAGAAAACGGCGAACAAGTGTTTTTTTTTTTTTTTCCTAGAATTTGTGTTATAGAAGGCACATTTGATATCGGACGATAATTTTCAACTTTATCACGCGCACCGATTTTCGTGTAGAGGTTTGCAAGTTTATGGGAATTTCTCCACTTGGAATAATGCGATTTAGTAGTACTACGAGAACTTCATGGATGTACTCAAGGGTACGGGGCAAGTCAGTTACGTCAACACCTGCAGATTTTTTACACTTCAAACTGAAAATTGTTGGTTGTGAGTCCTCGTGTGATATTAAAGGCCGATTCGCTAACACATAGAACAAAGAAAGAAAGGAAGAAAAAACGCCCGCGCTCGCTCAAGAAACCTGGGTTCGCAACAAGTGGCAACAACAAGCAACCGAGCGAGTGCGCCAAAACCCGTGGCGGCCGAACAAACGCGAAGTCCCAACCGCGTCAGCCGGGGCGGCACGGGACAGGAAAAATCACTTCAGCCGGGGCGGCGGGGCACCGAATAAACCTCGTCACCTCGTCGCAGGATAAAAGAGGAAACAAAAAGTCTAAACAGCGTCTGCTGGAGCGAATGCGTAATAAAACAACAACAACAACAAAAAAAAACACCCGCGCTCAAGAAGTCTGCAATCCTCACAAAAGGCGACTGTGACCGAGCAGCGTCAGCCGGGGCCGTGCGGAAACGGAAAAACCGCGACTACCGGGGCGTCGAGGCACCGAAAAATCCACTTCAGCCGCGGCGAAAAAAAAAAACAAAAAGAAAGACGGAGGGGGGGGGGGGAACCACGTCTGCCGGGGCGAAGGAAAAAAAAAAACGCGTCTGCCGGGGCGAGCCCGGGTGCGGCACCACCGGGAAAACTGTGGCAAACAGACATGGCGATCGAGTGAGTGGGCCGCCAGCCAGGCTCAGCCAAAAAGTGCAAAGTCCGAACTGCGTCAGCCGGGGCGGCAAAAACCGCGTCAGCCGGGGCGGCGCAAAAACCCGCGTCTGCCGGGGCGGCACGAAACCGCGTCAGCCGGGGCGGGGCGAAAACTGCGTCAGCCGGGGCGAAAGAAAAAAAAAACGCGTCTGCCGGGGCAAGCCCGGGTGCGGCACCACCGGGAAAACTGTGGCAAACAGACATGGCGATCGAGTGAGTGGGCCGCCAGCCAGGCACAGCCGAAAAGTGCAAAGTCCGAACCGTGTCAGCCGGGGCGACGCAAAAACCGCGTCAGCCGGGGCGGCGCGAAAACCGCGTCAGCCGGGGCGGCACGAAACCGCGTCAGCCGGGGCGGCGCGAAAACTGCGTCAGCCGGGGCGGCGCGAAAACCTCGTCAGCCGGGGCGAGCGAAAAGGGGGGGGGGGGGGGAACCACGTCTGCCGGGGCGAAAGAAAAAAAAACGCGTCTGCCGGGGCGAGCCCGGGTGCGGCACCACCGGGAAGACTGTGGCAAACAGACATGGCGATCGAGTGAGTGGGCCGCCAGCCAGGCTCAGCCCAAAAAGTGCTAAGTCCGAACTGCGTCAGCCGGGGCGGCGCGAAAACCGCGTCTGCCGGGGCGGCACGAAACCGCGTCAGCCGGGGCGGCGCGAAAACTGCGTCAGCCGGGGCGAGCCCGGGTGCGGCACCACCGGGAAAACTGTGGCAAACAGACATGGCGATCGAGTGAGTGGGCCGCCAGCCAGGCACAGCCGAAAAGTGCTAAGTCCGAACTGCGTCAGCCGGGGCGGCAAAAACCGCGTCAGCCGGGGCGGCGCAAAAAACCGCGTCTGCCGGGGCGGCACGAAACCGCGTCAGCCGGGGCGGCGCGAAAACTGCGTCAGCCGGGGCGAAAGAAAAAAAAAACGCGTCTGCCGGGGCGAGCCCGGGTGCGGCACCACCGGGAAAACTGTGGCAAACAGACATGGCGATCGAGTGAGTGGGCCGCCAGCCAGGCACAGCCGAAAAGTGCTAAGTCCGAACTGCGTCTGCCGGGGCGGCACGAAACCGCGTCAGCCGGGGCGGCGCGAAAACCGCGTCTGCCGGGGCGGCACGAAACCGCGTCAGCCGGGGCGGCGCGAAAACTGCGTCAGCCGGGGCGAGCCCGGGTGCGGCACCACCGGGAAAACTGTGGCAAACAGACATGGCGATTGAGTGAGTGGGCCGCCAGCCAGGCACAGCCGAAAAGTGCTAAGTCCGAACTGCGTCTGCCGGGGCGGCACGAAACCGCGTCAGCCGGGGCGGCGCGAAAACCGCGTCTGCCGGGGCGGCACGAAACCGCGTCAGCCGGGGCGGCGCGAAAACTGCGTCAGCCGGGGCGAGCCCGGGTGCGGCACCACCGGGAAAACTGTGGCAAACAGACATGGCGATCGAGTGAGTGGGCCGCCAGCCAGGCACAGCCGAAAAGTGCAAAGTCCGAACCGTGTCAGCCGGGGCGACGCAAAAACCGCGTCAGCCGGGGCGGCGCGAAAACCGCGTCAGCCGGGGCGGCACGAAACCGCGTCAGCCGGGGCGGCGCGAAAACTGCGTCAGCCGGGGCGGCGCGAAAACCTCGTCAGCCGGGGCGAGCGAAAAGGGGGGGGGGGGGAACCACGTCTGCCGGGGCGAAAGAAAAAAAAACGCGTCTGCCGGGGCGAGCCCGGGTGCGGCACCACCGGGAAGACTGTGGCAAACAGACATGGCGATCGAGTGAGTGGGCCGCCAGCCAGGCTCAGCCCAAAAAGTGCTAAGTCCGAACTGCGTCAGCCGGGGCGGCGCGAAAACCGCGTCTGCCGGGGCGGCACGAAACCGCGTCAGCCGGGGCGGCGCGAAAACTGCGTCAGCCGGGGCGAGCCCGGGTGCGGCACCACCGGGAAAACTGTGGCAAACAGACATGGCGATCGAGTGAGTGGGCCGCCAGCCAGGCACAGCCGAAAAGTGCTAAGTCCGAACTGCGTCAGCCGGGGCGGCAAAAACCGCGTCAGCCGGGGCGGCGCAAAAAACCGCGTCTGCCGGGGCGGCACGAAACCGCGTCAGCCGGGGCGGCGCGAAAACTGCGTCAGCCGGGGCGAAAGAAAAAAAAAAACGCGTCTGCCGGGGCGAGCCCGGGTGCGGCACCACCGGGAAAACTGTGGCAAACAGACATGGCGATCGAGTGAGTGGGCCGCCAGCCAGGCACAGCCGAAAAGTGCTAAGTCCGAACTGCGTCTGCCGGGGCGGCACGAAACCGCGTCAGCCGGGGCGGCGCGAAAACCGCGTCTGCCGGGGCGGCACGAAACCGCGTCAGCCGGGGCGGCGCGAAAACTGCGTCAGCCGGGGCGAGCCCGGGTGCGGCACCACCGGGAAAACTGTGGCAAACAGACATGGCGATTGAGTGAGTGGGCCGCCAGCCAGGCACAGCCGAAAAGTGCTAAGTCCGAACTGCGTCTGCCGGGGCGGCACGAAACCGCGTCAGCCGGGGCGGCGCGAAAACCGCGTCTGCCGGGGCGGCACGAAACCGCGTCAGCCGGGGCGGCGCGAAAACCGCGTCTGCCGGGGCGGCACGAAACCGCGTCAGCCGGGGCGGCGCGAAAACTGCGTCAGCCGGGGCGAGCCCGGGTGCGGCACCACCGGGAAGACTGTGGCAAACAGACATGGCGATCGAGTGAGTGGGCCGCCAGCCAGGCTCAGCCCAAAAAGTGCTAAGTCCGAACTGCGTCTGCCGGGGCGGCACGAAACCGCGTCAGCCGGGGCGGCGCGAAAACCGCGTCTGCCGGGGCGGCACGAAACCGCGTCAGCCGGGGCGGCGCGAAAACTGCGTCAGCCGGGGCGAGCCCGGGTGCGGCACCACCGGGAAAACTGTGGCAAACAGACATGGCGATCGAGTGAGTGGGCCGCCAGCCAGGCACAGCCGAAAAGTGCAAAGTCCGAACCGTGTCAGCCGGGGCGACGCAAAAACCGCGTCAGCCGGGGCGGCGCGAAAACCGCGTCAGCCGGGGCGGCACGAAACCGCGTCAGCCGGGGCGGCGCGAAAACTGCGTCAGCCGGGGCGGCGCGAAAACCTCGTCAGCCGGGGCGAGCGAAAAGGGGGGGGGGGAACCACGTCTGCCGGGGCGAAAGAAAAAAAAACGCGTCTGCCGGGGCGAGCCCGGGTGCGGCACCACCGGGAAGACTGTGGCAAACAGACATGGCGATCGAGTGAGTGGGCCGCCAGCCAGGCTCAGCCCAAAAAGTGCTAAGTCCGAACTGCGTCAGCCGGGGCGGCGCGAAAACCGCGTCTGCCGGGGCGGCACGAAACCGCGTCAGCCGGGGCGGCGCGAAAACTGCGTCAGCCGGGGCGAGCCCGGGTGCGGCACCACCGGGAAAACTGTGGCAAACAGACATGGCGATCGAGTGAGTGGGCCGCCAGCCAGGCACAGCCGAAAAGTGCCAAGTCCGAACTGCGTCAGCCGGGGCGGCAAAAACCGCGTCAGCCGGGGCGGCGCAAAAAACCGCGTCTGCCGGGGCGGCACGAAACCGCGTCAGCCGGGGCGGCGCGAAAACTGCGTCAGCCGGGGCGAAAGAAAAAAAAAACGCGTCTGCCGGGGCGAGCCCGGGTGCGGCACCACCGGGAAAACTGTGGCAAACAGACATGGCGATCGAGTGAGTGGGCCGCCAGCCAGGCACAGCCGAAAAGTGCTAAGTCCGAACTGCGTCTGCCGGGGCGGCACGAAACCGCGTCAGCCGGGGCGGCGCGAAAACCGCGTCTGCCGGGGCGGCACGAAACCGCGTCAGCCGGGGCGGCGCGAAAACTGCGTCAGCCGGGGCGAGCCCGGGTGCGGCACCACCGGGAAAACTGTGGCAAACAGACATGGCGATTGAGTGAGTGGGCCGCCAGCCAGGCACAGCCGAAAAGTGCTAAGTCCGAACTGCGTCTGCCGGGGCGGCACGAAACCGCGTCAGCCGGGGCGGCGCGAAAACCGCGTCTGCCGGGGCGGCACGAAACCGCGTCAGCCGGGGCGGCGCGAAAACCGCGTCTGCCGGGGCGGCACGAAACCGCGTCAGCCGGGGCGGCGCGAAAACTGCGTCAGCCGGGGCGAGCCCGGGTGCGGCACCACCGGGAAGACTGTGGCAAACAGACATGGCGATCGAGTGAGTGGGCCGCCAGCCAGGCTCAGCCCAAAAAGTGCTAAGTCCGAACTGCGTCAGCCGGGGCGGCGCGAAAACCGCGTCTGCCGGGGCGGCACGAAACCGCGTCAGCCGGGGCGGCGCGAAAACTGCGTCAGCCGGGGCGAGCCCGGGTGCGGCACCACCGGGAAAACTGTGGCAAACAGACATGGCGATCGAGTGAGTGGGCCGCCAGCCAGGCACAGCCGAAAAGTGCTAAGTCCGAACTGCGTCAGCCGGGGCGGCAAAAACCGCGTCAGCCGGGGCGGCGCAAAAAACCGCGTCTGCCGGGGCGGCACGAAACCGCGTCAGCCGGGGCGGCGCGAAAACTGCGTCAGCCGGGGCGAAAGAAAAAAAAAAACGCGTCTGCCGGGGCGAGCCCGGGTGCGGCACCACCGGGAAAACTGTGGCAAACAGACATGGCGATCGAGTGAGTGGGCCGCCAGCCAGGCACAGCCGAAAAGTGCTAAGTCCGAACTGCGTCTGCCGGGGCGGCACGAAACCGCGTCAGCCGGGGCGGCGCGAAAACCGCGTCTGCCGGGGCGGCACGAAACCGCGTCAGCCGGGGCGGCGCGAAAACTGCGTCAGCCGGGGCGAGCCCGGGTGCGGCACCACCGGGAAAACTGTGGCAAACAGACATGGCGATCGAGTGAGTGGGCCGCCAGCCAGGCACAGCCGAAAAGTGCTAAGTCCGAACTGCGTCAGCCGGGGCGGCAAAAACCGCGTCAGCCGGGGCGGCGCAAAAACCGCGTCTGCCGGGGCGAAATCAAAAAAAAAAACAAAGAAAAAAGCCCGCGCCTAATCAAAAGAAAACAAAGAAAAAAGCTTGCGCTTAATCAAAAGAAAACAAACAAAAAAAGTTCGCGCTTAAGCCTGGCGGTGGAACCACCGGGGCAAACAGACCTGGCGATCGAGTGAGTGGGCCGCCAGCCGGGGTGAGCCAAAAAGTGCAAAGTCCGAACCGCGTCAGCCGGGGCGACGCAAAAACCGCGTCAGCCGGGGCGGCGCGAAAACCGCGTCAGCCGGGGCGGCGCGAAAACCGCGTCAGCCGGGGCGGCGCAAAAACTGCGTCAGCCGGGGCGGCACGGAAAAACGAAAACCGCGTCAGCCGGGGCGGCACGGAAAAACGAAAACCGCGTCAGCCGGGGCGACATCAAAATGAGGAAAAAAAAAAAAAACTGCCTTAGGACACCTGCGTACACTTTCATGCGTTTGGGCATATCTCTCTGTAACACGCGCGCCCCTCGTTACGCGCGGCACTCTGTTTTCTCCGACACCCATATTTCGGCGGCATGTGGCACGCGCGCCCGTCCCTACGCACGGCACACCGCAGTGCTTTCTCGATATTTTTCTTTTCCTCCAACACCGTCATCTATAGGCTTTTAGTGACCTGTTGCTCGTGGCACAAGTTCGCTAGCTCTGACACCTCTTGCATGCGCACCGTTTTTGCGCACGGTGCTATGCCGCAAAGCACGGCAGTCGCATGCGTTTCTCTCAGGCACCTCTTTTTTGACACAACGCTGTGGTGCTTAGAAACACACGCGCCGCTTTTGCGCACAGAACTCCACCGTACAGCACGGTAGTCACGTTTGTTCCACACGAACAGCAGTGTGCATCGTGCTACGACACTTTGAAAGCTT
>NW_027464752.1:90000-100000 GCF_043290135.1 Rhipicephalus microplus | reverse complement strand
TTTTATAGAATTGAATGCGTTTTTAATATCTAGTGCTATTAGCATGCTGTTTAGCTTATCAATTTTCGCTTGGTTTATTCGTTTGATTATTTCTTCCAATGCCGTGGTTGTTGATGTCCCATGGGTAAATCCAAATTGTTTTTTGTTAAAATGGTGATTTTTAAACAAGAAATAATAGATTCTATCTTTTATGAGCTTTTCTAATATTTTTCCCAAAATCGAGTTAATAGCTATTGGGCGATATTTGTTTTCCTCGGATTTGTCCTCTCCGTTTCCTTTTGGAATCAATATAATTTTAGATTCTTTCCATCTTTGAGGAAAATGTCCGTGCTTTAAGCATGCATTAAAAAGATTGACAAAGAAAGTCTTATGCCTTTCATACATCACTTGTATGAGGTTAGTTTTTAGGTTGTCTGGTCCGGGGGTTACATCTTTCCTCAGATTTTTTACTATCTGCGTTACTTCAATCTCTGTAAATGGGAGGTCATCACTGGGTAAATTTCTTTCTCTCATTTCTGCTCCCGATGTCCAATTTCCTCCCTGTTTGTTATTGTTTATTGTGTCGTTGCTTGATTGTATTTGACTGTGTCCTGGCTCGTCATTTTCCATGCAGTTAGGGTATAAATTTCCTAGAATGTGTTCTATTGTTTCCTGAAGAGTCTTTGTGACTTCTCCATTTTCTTTTGTGATGCTTCTAAACATAACCTTGGTTTTCATCTTATTTCGTGCAATTTTATACGGTAGGATGAATGGATTTTTCGTAGCCTTAGTACATAGAGTTTTCCAACTGTTGTTTTTAGCCTGTTCTATCATGTTGTTATACGTGTCATGTTCTTTATAGTATTCCTTTTTGTATTGTTCTCTGATATCCCCTTTCGCCTTTTGATACCTCCTTCGTAGTGCTCTGACTCTCTTCCTTTCAATTTCTAGGTCTCTTGACCACCAAGTATTCGGTTTTTGTTTAGAAGGTTTTTTCTTTTTACTGAATTCCTTCTTAAGTTTCTCGATTTTCTCGTGTAGCGTATTCGCTATTTCTTCAATACTTTCCTTCGTGTTTATTTTCCCCTGGACTTCCTCAAACCAGGGATCAATTTGCAACTTTTCCATGACTTTTGTTTGCCCTTTTAACGTTAGGCCATATTCCTCTGGAAGTTCTTCATTTTTAATAACAACTTTAATGTATCTGTGATCGCTATGATTATAGGTTTTAAGTACTTCCCAGCTTTTAATATCCTGGTTTAGGTTTGCGTCACATATGGTGAGGTCAATCCAACCCCTCGCCCTACTTGTTTTAAATGTCGGAGGTGATTCTTTGGCATTTAATAATGTCAGGTTGTGTAATACTGTGAATTCTAATACTTTTTCACCTTTCTCATCCGTCTCCGTGCTTCCCCAAATTTGATGTTTTGAGTTGAAGTCACCCATTATTATCGTGTTAATGTCTATAAATTTCTGTAAAATGTTTCCTATTGCTGACATTGCCAGCTCGACGTTTTCATTCGGAGGACAGTAGCAGTTGATAATTACCAATTCTCTTTCACCTTTATTTATCTTGACTGCTATTAGTTTTTGTTCTATAATAATTGGGAAAGCGGTTATATTTTCTTTGTGTATTATGATGGCTGTCTTCGGGTCTTTGTTGTTGGCTATAACTTTATGCTTTAGCGGAAACCCTATGATTTTGTTGTTGAGCGAATATGGTTCTTGGAGTACAGATATGTCGAATTCTTCTTCTTGTTGAAAATTGTTTAGTGACTGATTTGCCTTAAATGCCCTGCCTAAATTTACCTGTATTATTTGTATTTCAGTGCTATTCGCCATTGTGCCTGTGTGTTGGGTACTCTTAGTTTAGTCTAGCTAGAATTTTGCCTTTCTCGGCCTGTACCTTTGTTATGTATACCGGGCATTCCCTGGACATCATAGAATGATCTGTCTCCGTGCGACCCTCAGTCTCGCAGATGTTGCAGTGCGATTCTGCTTCACATTCTCTTTGGTAGTGACCTCGTTGGCCACAGTTAATGCAGCGCTGGGGGCCATCGCAATCGGGAGCAATGTGGCCGTGCATGGCGCATCTTGTGCATCTGGGCCAAAAGATGTCGTCAAAGATCGGGCATCGTGACCAGCCGATGTTCAGTGCAGTTCGGCTTCCGATTGCTTTGTTTGCACTTCGATTTAGGGCAAGAATCACTGTCTTGCCTCTCTTGCCCGGCCATGTCTTCTTTATTGTTATGTCTTCTGGCGAGCACACCAAACGGTTTTGCCTGACGATTCGGGCTGGGAGATTGACCTCGTCAATTTCATCCTCGAGTCCAATTATTTTCTTATGGATCCTGTTCTCCTTTGGGAGCTTGGCTTCAACATTTCTCAGTTCTCTGTCCTTCTGAATGAACTGGAGAATCTTAGCTGAGTCTTCTTTTGACTTCGTCATCACGACAATTCCCTCTCTCCCTGGCCGAATTGTTGCTTCTTGGATTCCCAGGTCGAGGGGATCCACCCGCTGCCTCAGAAGCGATGCGACCTCTTTTTTCTCCATTGTTCCGGAAGATACCACCAGAGCATAGGTTGGTCGGCTCTCGGTTGCGGGAGTGTTGCTCTGTGTTGGCTCTTCCCTTTGTTCGAGTGGTTCTTCTTGTCTTCTTTTCTCCAATTCTTCGATCCTGCCTTTTTGGAACGCAATCTGTTGGGCCTGTTCCATTAACAGGTTTTTCAATTTAGCTTGTTCGGAGATTATCGCTTCAATCTGCTGGGCTACCGCCTCGTCGCCGCCCGTCAATGTAGAGATTTTAATGAGAGCCCTCATAGTGTTTTTGTCTGCTTTGGAAAGTCTAGACAAAACTGTACCTTTTTCTCCGCGGCTGGTTGGGAGTGACGATTGTGAATTTCTGTCTTCGTCCCAGTTGTCTAGCGCTCCTTCGTTAGCAGCCGTTTGTGTTTGAGGGTGGACCTCTCCTCCTTCAGCTTCTTCGGTTTCGGTTCCTCGGCTGCCTCCCTCTACCTGGTCATTCTCGGTTGGGCTCCACCAATCTGTTTCAAGAGAAGCTTTGGCGGGCATCGCTCCTTGTGGTTCTTCTTTCTTTGCCTTCTCTTCTTTGTTGGTCACTTGTTTTTGTTCCACCCTCTTGGTCTTCTTCTTCTGTATCTTGTCTGTCTTCGCCCCTTGTGTGGGGTCTGTAATTGCAGAGTCGTCATTGCTTCCTGTGTTTTTTAGGACCTTTGACGTAGGCCCCACTGCTGGGTTTGCCGTTTGTAGAGGTCCTCTTCCCTCCAGTCCTTGTTTCTGGGTTTCCGTTCTCATCCCCTTGGGTTTCAACATCTTCTCCTAATCTCCACGCTGTGTTCCAAGAGAAGGGTTTGTGCCTTCGAAGCCGTTGTTTGCCGTCTGGAAGAAAGTTACTCCTTTTTAACTTGTTCTGGTATCGCCAGAGATGTTCCTCAACCTTGGTAGTAGAGGTTGCCGGTTTTAGGTGTTCTTGGCAGCGTAGAGGCGCCGCACTTTTCCTGTCTCTGTTGGCGTTTTCCGCTAAACAGATAGATACCAGTTTTGTCTCTCTACGGGGATTCGTTCCGGAGTTATTCTACCTTTGGCGTGAAGTGTTCAATCAAAGATGGCCGCCTCTCATTTTGACGGGAATCCGAACTCAGAACAGTCGGAAAATGTCAATTTCCTGTCGTTTCGCCCCAGAACTACTAGTAAAAGCGTGTATCCAGTCTTCAAGCACTTCCAGAACTGCCGGCTCCAGAAAAGAACCGAAACCAGCCTCGGATTTGCTGTTTTTGTCTAACTGTAGAAAATGGTCAGGAAAGTTGAAATTCCTTGTTCTTTTGTGGCCCTCTTGAACTGAGAAGAATAATTCTGCTGTTCTGTGGCACCAGGACTTGGTTCCGAGCGTTTTCAGCAAGAATTTCCTAGTTCCGCCAAATTTGGTTTAATCCAGTTGCTCAACCTGGCCACAATGTGCAGGTTTTCAACCCTGGTAATAGGGGGGTTCCGGATTTTGGTGTTAGAGTTAACGTAGGAACACCGCGTTTTTTCCTATCACTATTAGCACTTTTTTCTGATCAAAATGATACCAGTTTTGTCTTCCTGCGACCTTTCGTTCCAAAGTTATTCCACTTTTGGCGAAAATGTGACCTCAATCCAATATGGCCGCGCCCATGTTTTGGCGGGAAACTGGACTCACTTCGGTCGGAAAACCGGCGATTTTCAGACGTTTCGCCCTAGATCCCCGCGCAAAACTGGCTGTCCTATCTTCGGATACTCCCCAGGACTCTCCCGGCACCGGAATTCAGCCGAAATCAGCCGCGGATTTGCTGTTATCGTCGAGTTTTGGGTGTTCCTTGTGTAATGGCCGCCAAGAGGCTGTTTACATCGATGAAAACTCGGATTTTTGGCGTTCCTTGGCCGATTCTCGTGCGGTTTTCGGCACCCGGGTGGTCTCGGTCACTTTATAGTAGAGGAGTGTGCAAAGGTTTTAGCGTACTCACTCTTTTTGTTGTCGAAAACCTTGAAAAACTCGCTCCTGTGAGAATGGCTGGCCGGATCCACTCGGGCCCCCTGGTGGTAGTAGTAGATAGGGACAGAATGTGAGAAGGGCCTTGGGGGGGGCCCACCTGCACCACTAATGTATCGCAGGTATGGAAGGGGATGGGGTAGAGATAGGATGAGGATAAAGGGAAGAGTGGAAGAGTTAGATGGGTGGGAAAGGAGGAAAGAATGAAAGTGTGGTAGGGTAGAGAGAAGAGAAGGGAAGGGAAGGGAGGGAAGGAATGTTTGATATTTTGATAGATATAGAGTTAGGAAGTGAGAAAGTGAGTGAAGGTGAGTGAGAGAGATGAGAAGACTACCACCAGGAAACCACGAGTCAGAGGAACGGGCCAGCTAGTCAACGGGCATTTATTTATTATTTTCAAGAAAAATTGATAAGCTATGATAATTTAGTTGGCTTAGAGTCAAGGATTTAATTTAAATTTAATTTAACTGTAATGATGTCTGTTGTCTTCACACTTCTCCTTGTCTTGAGGAGGTTGTTTCTTCGTCCTTGTCCAGTGATCTTCTAGGCCTCGAGGCCTCCGAGTCCGCTGGTGCGTTGATTCTTGAAGTCTTCTTCTTTTTTTTTCTTTTTTCTTCTTTTTTTTTTTTTTCTTTTTTTTTTTTTTTTTCTTTTTTTTTTTTCTTTTCTTCTTTTTTTTTTTTTTTTTTTCATTATTTCTTTGGTGGCATGAGATAAACCGTGTCTTAGTTGCCGTTTCTTTAGATTGTATTGTCTTAATAAATGGTTGATTTATTTAAAGGGAATGTTATCTTGGAGTTTTGTGATTGTTTTGAACCTCTTGATTTTCCAATACTGTGTTCAAGCTGTTAGTTCTCGCTTCTGTGTTGTGTCTGTATATGTGTAGTTTTCAGTGCCCATGGGAAATGAAAGCCGAGGTATCCTCTCCAATATCGGTCTTTTGAGCCATTTCCCATGACAAGCACTAGTTGTTGTCTTTTGTAGTTTTACAAGTTCTTTCGTCTGTCTTCAATTTTCAGCACTGTAGGATGGCCTCGTTAATCTTTTCCACCATTGTTTCAAGTATTTTCATTGTTTCTTTTTGTTTGATTATTTCTGGCTTTCTATTTTGCAGGTTTTGTCCTAAAATTCTTTTTAGTTCCTTTCTTTCGTTTGTTACAATGGGACATTGCTGTAAGTAGTGGTCAAAACTTTCTATTATGTTTGAACAATAACATGTCGCTTGTTGCAGTATTCCGAATCGTGTAAAGTAGAATGGAAATCTTCCATGTCCTGTTATTGCCTGTGATGTGTAGTAATTAGTTGGAAAATGTGGCGGAATGAAATTTGTATTTCTTATCCATGTAAATGTGTAGCTATGCTTGCCTTCTTTCTTCCATAATTCATTCCACTCGTCGTTTAACTTTTTCTTTAATTCTTTTGCTATAACTGTTTTCGTTATGGGAACAAATATTTCCTCTCCGTCTTTGCTCGCTTCTTTTGCGCATTCGTCGGCTAATGTGTTCCCTATATTCCCACTGTGTGCTTTTACGTAGGTCAGTTTAATATCTTTACTTTGTGTTTGGCTTAAGGTTTTCCTGATGTTACAAATAATTGGATTTAGGTTATCTGGATTTTTTATTGCCAGAAGTGCAGATTGGCTGTCTGTAAAAAGCTGGTATTTAACGAAAGCTTGTAGAGGCCAGATATGTTCTATTGCTTTCTGGATTGCAATGATCTCAGCCTCGTAATTACTGCTGTGTTCTGGAAGTTTATATTTTTTCACTGTTTGGATTTGGTTATCTTTGTTTAGTATTATAAATGCCGCTCCTGTTTCTTTTTCTTTCTTTGATCCGTCTGTGTATATTTTGAAGTCTGCTTCTTCCTCTGTTGTTCCAAAGGGTATGCTAACTTTATTTGCTGGATGATCTTGCCATTGGTCGTGTTTCTTCATTATTTCGTTTTCGGTGTATACTTTCTGTTGCCATGTGAAGTTCTTTCCTTTCTTAAGTATGCAGTGTAATTCGTTTTCTTTTTCGATTGTCAAATGGAGAGGTGGAATGTTTGCTAATATGTTGAGTGAAAGATTTGATGTTGTTTTGAATGATTTAGTTATTAATAATAAAGGTAATCTTTGGATTGATTTCAGTTTTTTAATAAAAATGGTTTTTCGGCTATACCATGCTGGGGAGGCGTATGTAACCATTCGTTCTATACCCCTTTTATATATTAACTGTAGTGTGTTTCTATTTGTATGTTTGTCGTCTTTTATTGTACGACTTAAATTATACGTGACTTCGTCTACTTTTCTTTTTAAGTATTTTAGATGTGGGAGGAATGTTAGTTTTGTGTCCAAGACCACCCCTAGAATTTTCATTTCGTTAACCATTTTGATTTTATCCTGTCCGATTTTTATTTGGGGTTGATGGCTAATGTACTGCTTTCCGATTATCATATATTCCGATTTTTCCTTATTCAGGGTTATTCCTTTTTGATGTGCCCACTGATTTATTAGTGTTAGTGCCTTCGTAGCTTTTTCCTCCACCTCTTTTCTTGAGCGGAACTTTATGTGTAACACCACGTCGTCCGCAAAGGCTTGGATGTGTACTCCTTCTTGAAGCTGAGTTTCTAATAGGTCGCCTATTGTTATATTCCAACAGAGTGGGCTTAAAGGTGACCCCTGTGGGGAACCTGAAGTTAGTGTTTTCTTAATTTTTACTCCATCTGTTTCATAGATTATTTTCCTGTTCCGTAGAATATTGTCCGCCAGTTTTATTAGGTTGTTGGGACACTTATATTCTTCTAATTTCTGAATAACTACTTCGGGTTTTATAGAATTGAATGCGTTTTTAATATCTAGTGCTATTAGCATGCTGTTTAGCTTATCAATTTTCGCTTGGTTTATTCGTTTGATTATTTCTTCCAATGCCGTGGTTGTTGATGTCCCATGGGTAAATCCAAATTGTTTTTTGTTAAAATGGTGATTTTTAAACAAGAAATAATAGATTCTATCTTTTATGAGCTTTTCTAATATTTTTCCCAAAATCGAGTTAATAGCTATTGGGCGATATTTGTTTTCCTCGGATTTGTCCTCTCCGTTCCCTTTTGGAATCAATATAATTTTAGATTCTTTCCATCTTTGAGGAAAATGTCCGTGCTTTAAGCATGCATTAAAAAGATTGACAAAGAAAGTCTTATGCCTTTCATACATCACTTGTATGAGGTTAGTTTTTAGGTTGTCTGGTCCGGGGGTTACATCTTTCCTCAGATTTTTTACTATCTGCGTTACTTCAATCTCTGTAAATGGGAGGTCATCACTGGGTAAATTTCTTTCTCTCATTTCTGCTCCCGATGTCCAATTTCCTCCCTGTTTGTTATTGTTTATTGTGTCGTTGCTTGATTGTATTTGACTGTGTCCTGGCTCGTCATTTTCCATGCAGTTAGGGTATAAATTTCCTAGAATGTGTTCTATTGTTTCCTGAAGAGTCTTTGTGACTTCTCCATTTTCTTTTGTGATGCTTCTAAACATAACCTTGGTTTTCATCTTATTTCGTGCAATTTTATACGGTAGGATGAATGGATTTTTCGTAGCCTTAGTACATAGAGTTTTCCAACTGTTGTTTTTAGCCTGTTCTATCATGTTGTTATACGTGTCATGTTCTTTATAGTATTCCTTTTTGTATTGTTCTCTGATATCCCCTTTCGCCTTTTGATACCTCCTTCGTAGTGCTCTGACTCTCTTCCTTTCAATTTCTAGGTCTCTTGACCACCAAGTATTCGGTTTTTGTTTAGAAGGTTTTTTCTTTTTACTGAATTCCTTCTTAAGTTTCTCGATTTTCTCGTGTAGCGTATTCACTATTTCTTCAATACTTTCCTTCGTGTTTATTTTCCCCTGGACTTCCTCAAACCAGGGATCAATTTGCAACTTTTCCATGACTTTTGTTTGCCCTTTTAACGTTAGGCCATATTCCTCTGGAAGTTCTTCATTTTTAATAACAACTTTAATGTATCTGTGATCGCTGTGATTATAGGTTTTAAGTACTTCCCAGCTTTTAATATCCTGGTTTAGGTTTGCGTCACATATGGTGAGGTCAATCCAACCCCTCGCCCTACTTGTTTTAAATGTCGGAGGTGATTCTTTGGCATTTAATAATGTCAGGTTGTGTAATACTGTGAATTCTAATACTTTTTCACCTTTCTCATCCGTCTCCGTGCTTCCCCAAATTTGATGTTTTGAGTTGAAGTCACCCATTATTATCGTGTTAATGTCTATAAATTTCTGTAAAATGTTTCCTATTGCTGACATTGCCAGCTCGACGTTTTCATTCGGAGGACAGTAGCAGTTGATAATTACCAATTCTCTTTCACCTTTATTTATCTTGACTGCTATTAGTTTTTGTTCTATAATAATTGGGAAAGCGGTTATATTTTCTTTGTGTATTATGATGGCTGTCTTCGGGTCTTTGTTGTTGGCTATAACTTTATGCTTTAGCGGAAACCCTATGATTTTGTTGTTGAGCGAATATGGTTCTTGGAGTACAGATATGTCGAATTCTTCTTCTTGTTGAAAATTGTTTAGTGACTGATTTGCCTTAAATGCCCTGCCTAAATTTACCTGTATTATTTGTATTTCAGTGCTATTCGCCATTGTGCCTGTGTGTTGGGTACTCTTAGTTTAGTCTAGCTAGAATTTTGCCTTTCTCGGCCTGTACCTTTGTTATGTATACCGGGCATTCCCTGGACATCATAGAATGATCTGTCTCGGTGCGACCCTCAGTCTCGCAGATGTTGCAGTGCGATTCTGCTTCACATTCTCTTTGGTAGTGACCTCGTTGGCCACAGTTAATGCAGCGCTGGGGGCCATCGCAATCGGGAGCAATGTGGCCGTGCATGGCGCATCTTGTGCATCTTGGCCAAAAGATGTCGTCAAAGATCGGGCATCGTGACCAGCCGATGTTCAGTGCAGTTCGGCTTCCGATTGCTTTGTTTGCACTTCGATTTAGGGCAAGAATCACTGTCTTGCCTCTCTTGCCCGGCCATGTCTTCTTTATTGTTATGTCTTCTGGCGAGCACACCAAACGGTTTTGCCTGACGATTCGGGCTGGGAGATTGACCTCGTCAATTTCATCCTCGAGTCCAATTATTTTCTTATGGATCCTGTTCTCCTTTGGGAGCTTGGCTTCAACATTTCTCAGTTCTCTGTCCTTCTGAATGAACTGGAGAATCTTAGCTGAGTCTTCTTTTGACTTCGTCATCACGACAATTCCCTCTCTCCCTGGCCGAATTGTTGCTTCTTGGATTCCCAGGTCGAGGGGATCCACCCGCTGCCTCAGAAGCGATGCGACCTCTTTTTTCTCCATTGTTCCGGAAGATACCACCAGAGCATAGGTTGGTCGGCTCTCGGTTGCGGGAGTGTTGCTCTGTGTTGGCTCTTCCCTTTGTTCGAGTGGTTCTTCTTGTCTTCTTTTCTCCAATTCTTCGATCCTGCCTTTTTGGAACGCAATCTGTTG
>NW_027464752.1:72500-85000 GCF_043290135.1 Rhipicephalus microplus | reverse complement strand
TCGAAAGCCCAAACACCGCCGAGGCCAGTCGCCGCCGCCGCAAGGGCAGCCACGCAGCCTGGCGAGAGGCATCGTCTCGTGTAGCGTCGCCCCCGCCCCAACTGGAGTGGCCCAGTTTTTTGAACGGGACGGGAACTGCGAAGCACTTAGACCGACGGCGGACTACGACGAGAACGCCTTAAGCTTCGCCAACGTTTCGCCAACTCGTGCGGGAGACTTTTTCCGCTTCGCGGCAAGTCGTCGCGCCGTGCTCTCCGCATCAACCGCGTACGCAGCGAACCGCAAACGTCGGGCGCAGCCTCCTCACCTCCCTGCGCTTTGCGCGCGAACGTTCCCTGTTCGCGCGGCAAAGCCTGGAGGAGGCACGGCCCCGCAGCGTGTTCGAGCGCCCGGTCTACGGGACACCCTGCTTACTTCGAGGGCAACAAGCGCAACGCAAGGCTGCGATCTCGCGCACTTTGCGCACGGCTGGAGAAGCTTTGCTGGCCGGCTTTCGCTCCTCGTGTTTACCGTGCGTTAAAGTTGCGCGTCCGTGGCTCTCGCAGCTCTTGCGCGCCCGGTCGCAGAGAGGAGTACGCAACCTCGACCGCACTTTCCCTGCAGGCTTCCTTCCGACTCGAAGTCCTGCGGCGGTCTCAACGAGGTGCCACATCCTCAATGCAGTCGGTCGCCCCCGTTTCGGTTGGGCTCTGGCACGACGGTCGCCACCGTCTCGCCCTTGAGTGGCCGCTGTTGGCGCTCGCTGTGAGGTGTTCAGCGTGCTGTCCGTGTTGCCGACGCGGTCAAAACGAGTCGACGGCTCACGTTCCCTTGTGCGCCGAAGGCTCTCTTGATATGTGATCCGACCCTCAGACAGACGAAGCCAAGGGAAGACCCAAGGCCGCAATGTGCGTTCAAAGAATCAGTGCTCAGTGTGTCCTGCAATTCACACCAAGTCTCGCAGCTGGCTGCGTTCTTCATCGACCCGAGAACCGAGTGATCCACCGCTTAGAGTCGTGAAAAAGTGTTTGTTCAATTCCGTACAGTCAAAACCAAACGTTTCTGGCACTCGGCCAAACAGTGGCCAAGAAGGGCGCTTTTCAGCGCACGCTTGGACTCCAAAACTCTGCCGCGCCTTTTTCGGCTGCCGCAAATCGAGCAAACGGTGTGTTTCGGACGGCGTTTCGCTTTCGCTACTTGCGAGTGCTTTCGTGGTCCACCCCTCTATAAATACTCGGGAGGCGTCGAAGCCGGTTCTCCAAGCCGGACCCGTAGGTATCGTTGTGTGCTCGCTCTCATTGGCCCGCCTAACCAGAAAATGCCTGCGGTACACCCATTTGGATAAGAGTGCACGCAGATGCGGGCCTCGACGGCTACACATTTCCTCGGGCGGCCGCCTCCCGGCCTCCGTGGAGCGCGGGATGCACGGTCCCATCGACAAGCCTCTCCCGTTTTTACCGTGGCGTCGCGGTTCACCACGGCAGGCGGGTCGGTCTCCTCCGCATAAAAAGGGGGACCCCCGCTTTTTGTTCCACGAAATCGCACAAGCTTTTTTCGCATCCACGGTTTGCCACCGCACACCAAAATGCCGATCCGGCTGCCTACTTTAGCCAACAGGTGGAGCCAGGCGCGCCGTACTTGCGCGGCACTTCCCACGTCCACCGAAGTCGGTGCCAAGGACCACTTTCGGCGCCGGAGCCGCGTACGAGCCTACTCGAGGCGGAAGAACGAAGCCAGCAAGGGCCTGGCCGCAAGTGCGTTCAATTGTCGGGACGTCCAAGTCCCTCGTTCTTCCGTGCTTCCTCTTTCGGCAAGTCGTTGCGGCACCTTCCCAAAGCGCGCAGACCCGCTAATCGCGACGAGCGCGACGTGGCCGTGCCGCCTTTCCCTCGGCAGCAAGCAAAACGCCTGGCAACTTCGACGCTCCCCTAACCGCGATCTCGCACCGTGTTTCGTGTGGCAAATTCAAAAGCCGGCCGGCGCTGCTGCAACCATTACGGTCGGTACGCATACGCCGCGGAGGGCGGGACGGTCATCGGAGCGTGCGGTTCCTCCATCGAGTACTGCGCACCTCGGCCGTCGCATCGCCGTGCCATGACCGGCCGCGCGTCAACGCGAACCGGTGCCAGCGAGATCCCTCGCCTGCAAGAACCGACCGGCAGCCTCCGTCACCCGAGGACGCGGAGGCGCTTGCCGCGGACGGCGGGACGGTATGCACTGGTGCACAGCGGACCCGTCACATCGCCAGTTCCTTGACCGACCGCCGACGCTTGTGCCGTTCCTCTCGTACTTGGCAGTCGCCGCGCGATTGTCGGGTCTCGTTCTTGCACGCTCGAACGGTCGGGAGGGCACTCGGCTGGCGTTTCGGGAACGCGCAGCCTCGCCTTCTACCGACGTAACCACGACTCGCCGTTCGCGCTCCGCCGCTCCTGTTTACAGTACTAGGCGGTCCCGCAGCGGTCGGGTCGCGCATTTCGAGCGCTTCGAGCCACGGTGCTGTGGCGGGTCGAAAGCCGACCTATGAGTGCGTTGCGCCGTTTGTACCCGCGTCCGCCACCTGGCCGACCGTCCAAGGTCGCGGTGTTGGCGTCCGCTGGGCGCAACAATTTGTCACGGGGTGCCGCTCCACATTCAGGCAGCCCCGTGGGGAAAAGCCGACCCCGCGTCCAAACGGGGTCAGCGGCAGAAAGTGTCGGGCGCAGACGCAGCTGAGGCGCTCACCCTTCACAATCCGTTAATGATCCTTCCGCAGGTTCACCTACGGAAACCTTGTTACGACTTTTACTTCCTCTAAATGATCAAGTTTGGTCATCTTTCCAACAGACCGGCGCAACCGAAAGGCCGCGCCGGACATCGGTCCGAAGACCTCACTAAATCATTCAATCGGTAGTAGCGACGGGCGGTGTGTACAAAGGGCAGGGACGTAATCAACGCGAGCTTATGACTCGCGCTTACTGGGAATTCCTCGTTCAAGGGGAACAATTGCAAGCCCCTATCCCAATCACGAAAGAAGTTCCACGGGTTACCCAGTCTTTTCAGACAGGGATAAAGACACGCTGCTTCCTTCAGTGTAGCGCGCGTGCGGCCCCGGACATCTAAGGGCATCACAGACCTGTTATTGCTCTGTTTCGTGCGGCTAGGAGCCGCTTGTCCCTCTAAGAAGGTTGTAAGGTGCTGGGAACCCCGCACCTATTTAATAGGCTAGAGTCTCGTTCGTTATCGGAATTAACCAGACAAATCGCTCCACCAACTAAGAACGGCCATGCACCACCATCCACCGAATCAAGAAAGAGCTCTCAATCTGTCAATCCTCCCAGTGTCCGGGCCGGGTAAGTTTTCCCGTGTTGAGTCAAATTAAGCCGCAGGCTCCACTCCTGGTGGTGCCCTTCCGTCAATTCCTTTAAGTTTCAGCTTTGCAACCATACTTCCCCCGGAACCCAAATACTTTGGTTTCCCGGAAGCTGCCCGCCGAGTCATTTGAGTAACTCAGGCGGATCGCTGGTTGGCATCGTTTATGGTCAGAACTAGGGCGGTATCTGATCGCCTTCGAACCTCTGACTTTCGTTCTTGATCAATGAAAACATTCTTGGCAAATGCTTTCGCAGTAGTTCGTCTTGCGACGGTCCAAGAATTTCACCTCTAGCGCCGCAATACGAATGCCCCCGTCCGTCCCTCTTAATCATTACCTCGTATTCCAAAAACCAACAGAACAGAAACGAGGTCTTGTTCTATTATTCCATGCAAGTTTATTCAGGCGACTCGCCTGCGTTGAGCACTCTAATTTTTTCAAAGTAAAAGCACCGGCCATCTCGAGGCACACAATGAAGTGCACCAAGAAAGAACCGGCATGATGTTCAGTCCGAGCCGTCGCATCGGGTAGATGCACTACTCGTCTGGAACTGAGATCCAACTACGAGCTTTTTAACCGCAGCAGCTTTAGTATACGCTATTGGAGCTGGAATTACCGCGGCTGCTGGCACCAGACTTGCCCTCCAATTGATCCTCGTTAAAGGATTTAGAGTGTACTCATTTCAATTACGGGGCCTCAAAAGAGTCCCGTATTGTTATTTTTCGTCACTACCTCCCCGTGCCGGGAGTGGGTAATTTGCGCGCCTGCTGCCTTCCTTGGATGTGGTAGCCGTTTCTCAGGCTCCCTCTCCGGAATCGAACCCTGATTCTCCGTTACCCGTAACAACCATGGTAAGCAAGTAACCTACCATCGAAAGTTGATAAGGCAGACACTTGAAAGAAACGTCGCCGGCTCGTGGCCATGCGATCAGCACAAAGTTATCCAGAGTCACCACACAATACGGGCCGAAACCCGATCGATCTTGGTCTAATAAAAGCACCCGTTACCCAAAGGGCTCCAGGCTCACTGCATGTATTAGCTCTAGAATTGCCACAGTTATCCAAGTAGGAAGAAACGATCTAAGGAACCATAACTGATTTAATGAGCCATTCGCGGTTTCGCCTTATTTCGGCATGTACTTAGACATGCATGGCTTAATCTTTGAGACAAGCATATGATTACTGGCAGGATCAACCAGGTAATCGTTCGACTGCGCGTCCGTCCTCGCCTTCGGCGGGCCGGACGCAGTCTGTGTGCGGCGGAGGCCACCTTCAGGCGCCCCAACACGCTTATTTTGCACTCCGAGATGACGGCGTTCGAGCTCGCTACGGCACAACCTTCCCGAAAGACGAGTGGGAGCCGTGCGGCAAGAAGCACGTTCATGCTCGCTCTTTTTCGTTGCATCGACTCGGTCGCGCCGTGCGGGTTGCCCAAGCCCGCTGCACTGTCGGTGGACCGGCCGGAACTAGCAACGGAGCCGAGACTGCAAAGCCGCCAGACGACGGGTCACGCCCGCGTCTTCGGCGCTTTCGCATCTGAATCGCCCGAGGACGACACGGAACACACCTCGATATCGTGGTAAAACGGCACCGTCCGACAACCAGCCCCTAACGCATCAAGCGGATGAGGCTGCAGACGACTGCCGTGGATTCCCCTGGAGCAGACCCGAGGACACGCTTGACGAGGCCGAAGCCCGCCGCATATCAGACACCCGGTCGCTTTCGCGTACGCCGCTCACGAGAACCCCCACATAATAGCAGCGATAAGTACCCAGACCTCCTTGGGCACTAATACGAGCGTACTCGAGAAAATTTCACCGCGGGTGTGCCCCGAAACGTGTGGCACGTTGAGCGTGCCACAAGTCTACGTCGCTCTCAAACCCGCCGAGGTCGTAGAATTTGCGACCCTACTCACGAAATTCCCACCGAGGATACGGCCGCAAACGTACCGCACCTTGGGTAGGCCACGAGTTTGTGCAACACTACGCTGACGGCACAGCACCGAGGTCGTGCGCGCACGCACGGGAAAATTCCGCCGCGGTTTCTGCCGAAAACGTGAGGCACCACGACTCTCCGCAAGTTCGCGTCGACTGCGAAAGACCGAAGTCGTGAACGACGTGTCCGCTACTCGCCGCCGACACGCTGGACACCAAACGTACAACGACTCGACGGCGTCGTAGAGGCCCACGACGCGGTTTTCCTTAACGACGTCTCGGCGTGGCACCGACAGGTTAGAACGGCCGACCAACGTTCCCTGTCCGCCGTTCGGCTCAGTCGAAGGGCTCGGCGACTTCGGCAACGCTGCGAAGCCGCACGGTGACGCACGCCATGTCCCCATTTTTTTTTCTTTCTGCGTCTGCCGGGGTGCCCCTATAATAGCAGCGATAAGCACCCAGACCGCCGTGGGTCGCTCGCCCCGGCTGACGTGGTTTTTCGTACTCCTGCGGCGGTCGCCGTCAAGCACGTCCAAATACGCTACTTTCGTGGGCGCATTCACGCTCTTTCGCTTCGCCGGAGTGCCAGCACTCACTCTGCCAAAAACGGCGAACATCCGAGCGGCGGTTCCCACTTTTGCGTCGGCGTCGCAAACCCCGCCCCGGCAGACGAGGTTTGCCGTACTCGTGCGACGGTGGCCGGCGGGCACGTCGAAAGACGCCGATATCGTGCGCGAATTGGCGCACCTTGGCTTCACCGGAGTGCCGCCACTGACTCCTCCAAAAACGGCGAAGATCCGAGCGGCGCTTCCCACTTTCGCATCGGCGTCCCGAACTCCGCCCCGGCTGACGCGGTTTACCGTACTCGTGCGACGGTCGCCGGCGAGCACGTGGAAAGACGCCGATATCGTGCCCGAATCGGCTCCGTTCGGCTTCGCCGGAGTGCCAGCACTGGCTCGGCGAAAGACGACGAACATCCGAGCGACGGTTCTCACTATTGCGTACGCGTCGCAAACCCCGCCCCGGCAGACGCACTTTGCCGTACTCGTGCGACGGTCGCCGGCGAGCACGTAGAAAGACGCCGATATCGTGCCGGAATCGGCCCCGTTTGGCTTCGCCGGAGTGCCAGCACTCACTCGGCCACAAACGGCGAACATCCGAGCGGCGGTTCCCACTTAGCCGTCGGCGTCCCGAACTCCGCCCCGGCAGACGCGGTTGCCGAGCTCGTGCGACTAGCGACCGCGAAGCCGTCTCGCGACGCCGCTTTCGTGCGCGGCTCCCACTGCGACCTGGGTCACCCGAGGTCGACGAGCAAAAAAGAATGTCGAAAAAAATTTTTTTTTTTTTTTGTGTGTGCCGGGGTGCCCCTATAATAGCAGCGATAAGCACCCAGACCGCCATGGGTCGCTCGCCCCGGCTGACGTGGTTTTTCGTTTTCCTGCGGTGGTCGTCGTCAAGCACGTCCAAACACGCCACTTTCGTGGGCGCATTCGCGCTCTTTCGCTTCGCCGGAGTGCCAGCACTCACTCTGCCAAAAACGGCGAACATCCTAGTGGCGGTTCCCACTTTTGCGTCGGCGTCGCCAACCCCGCCCCGGCATACGCGGTTTGCCGTACTCGTGCGGCGGTGGCCGGCGGGCACGTCGAAAGACACCGATATCGTGCGCGAGTCGATGCTTCTTGGTCTCGCAGGAGGGCCGCCACTCACTCCTGCAAAAACGGCGAAGATCCGAGCGGCGCTTCCCACTTTTTCGTCGGCATCGCAAACCTCGCCCCGGCAGACGCGCTTTGCCGTACTCGTGCGACGGTCGCCGGCGAGCACGTCGAAATACGCCGATATCGTGCCCGAATCGGCCCCGTTTCGCTTCGCCGGAGTGCCAGCACTCACTCGGCCAAAAACGGCGAACATCCGAGCAGCGGTACCCACTTAGCCGTCGGCATCCCGAACTCCGCGCCGGCTGACGCGGTTGCCGAGCTCGTGCGACTAGCGACCGCGAACGCGTCTCGCGACGCCGCTTTCGTGCGCGGCTCCCATTGCGACCTGGGTTACCCGAGCTCGACCAGCAAAAAAGAAGGTCGAAAAAAAATTTTTTTTTCTGCGTCTGCCGGGGTGCCCCTATAATAGCAGCGATAAGCACCCAGACCGCCGTGGGTCGCTCGCCCCGGCTGACGTGGTTTTTCGTACTCCTGCAGCGGTCGCCGTCAAGCACGTCCAAATACGCCACTTTCGTGGGCGCTTTCGCGCTCTTTCGCGTCGCCGGTGTGCCAGCACTCACTCTGCCAAAAACGGCCAACATCCGAGCGGCGGTTCCCACTTTTGCGTCGGCGTCGTAAACCCCGCCCCGGCAGACGCGGTTTGCCCTACTCGTGCGACGGTCGCCGGCGAGCGCGTCGAAAGACGCCGATATCGTGCGCTAATTGGCGCTCCTTGGCTTCTCCGGAGTGCCGCCACTCACTCCTCCAAAAACGGCGAAGATCCGAGCGGCGTTCTCCACTTTCGCATCGGCGTCCCGAACTCCGCCCGGGCTGACGCGGTTTACCGTACTCGTGCGACGGTCGCCGCCGGGCACGTCGAAAGACGCCGATATCGTGCCGTAATCGGCCCCGTTTGGCTTCGCCCGAGTGCCAGCACTCACTCGGCCAAAAACGGCGAACATCCGAGCAGCGTTTCCCACTTTCGCATCGGCGTCCCGAAGCCCGCCCCGGCAGACGCGGTTTGCCCTACTCGAGCGACGGTCGCCGGCGATCACGTCGAAAGGCGCCGAATTCGTGCACGAATCGATGCTTCTTGGTCTCGCAGGAGGGCCGCCACTCACTCCTGCAAAAACGGCGAAGATCCGAGTTGCGCTTCCCACTTTTTCGTCGGCGTCCCGAACTACGCCCCGGCTGACGCGGTTTACCGTACTCGTGCGACGGTCGCCGGCGGGCACTTCAAAATACGCCGATTTCGTGGGCGCATTCACGCTGTTTCGCTTCCCCGGAGTGCCAACACTCACTCTGCCGAAAGCGGCGATCATCCGAGCGGCGGTTCCCACTTTTGCGTCGGCTTCGCAAACGGCGCCCCGGCAGACGCGCTCGTGCGACGTACTCGTGCGACGGTCGCCGGCGAGCACGTCGAAAGACGCCGATATCGTGCTCGAATCGACCCCGTTTCGCTTCGCCGGAGTGCTGCCAGTCACGGCGCAGAAAACGGCGAACAAGTGTTTTTTTTTTTTTTTTCCTAGAATTTGTGTTATAGAAGGCACATTTGATATCGGACGATAATTTTCAACTTTATCACGCGCACCGATTTTCGTGTAGAGGTTTGCAAGTTTATGGGAATTTCTCCACTTGGAATAATGCGATTTAGTAGTACTACGAGAACTTCATGGATGTACTCAAGGGTACGGGGCAAGTCAGTTACGTCAACACCTGCAGATTTTTTACACTTCAAACTGAAAATTGTTGGTTGTGAGTCCTCGTGTGATATTAAAGGCCGATTCGCTAACACATAGAACAAAGAAAGAAAGGAAGAAAAAACGCCCGCGCTCGCTCAAGAAACCTGGGTTCGCAACAAGTGGCAACAACAAGCAACCGAGCGAGTGCGCCAAAACCCGTGGCGGCCGAACAAACGCGAAGTCCCAACCGCGTCAGCCGGGGCGGCACGGGACAGGAAAAATCACTTCAGCCGGGGCGGCGGGGCACCGAATAAACCTCGTCACCTCGTCGCAGGATAAAAGAGGAAACAAAAAGTCTAAACAGCGTCTGCTGGAGCGAATGCGTAATAAAACAACAACAACAACAAAAAAAAACACCCGCGCTCAAGAAGTCTGCAATCCTCACAAAAGGCGACTGTGACCGAGCAGCGTCAGCCGGGGCCGTGCGGAAACGGAAAAACCGCGACTACCGGGGCGTCGAGGCACCGAAAAATCCACTTCAGCCGCGGCGAAAAAAAAAACAAAAAGAAAGACGGAGGGGGGGGGGGGGAACCACGTCTGCCGGGGCGAAGGAAAAAAAAAAACGCGTCTGCCGGGGCGAGCCCGGGTGCGGCACCACCGGGAAAACTGTGGCAAACAGACATGGCGATCGAGTGAGTGGGCCGCCAGCCAGGCTCAGCCAAAAAGTGCAAAGTCCGAACTGCGTCAGCCGGGGCGGCAAAAACCGCGTCAGCCGGGGCGGCGCAAAAACCCGCGTCTGCCGGGGCGGCACGAAACCGCGTCAGCCGGGGCGGGGCGAAAACTGCGTCAGCCGGGGCGAAAGAAAAAAAAAAACGCGTCTGCCGGGGCAAGCCCGGGTGCGGCACCACCGGGAAAACTGTGGCAAACAGACATGGCGATCGAGTGAGTGGGCCGCCAGCCAGGCACAGCCGAAAAGTGCAAAGTCCGAACCGTGTCAGCCGGGGCGACGCAAAAACCGCGTCAGCCGGGGCGGCGCGAAAACCGCGTCAGCCGGGGCGGCACGAAACCGCGTCAGCCGGGGCGGCGCGAAAACTGCGTCAGCCGGGGCGGCGCGAAAACCTCGTCAGCCGGGGCGAGCGAAAAGGGGGGGGGGGGGAACCACGTCTGCCGGGGCGAAAGAAAAAAAAACGCGTCTGCCGGGGCGAGCCCGGGTGCGGCACCACCGGGAAGACTGTGGCAAACAGACATGGCGATCGAGTGAGTGGGCCGCCAGCCAGGCTCAGCCCAAAAAGTGCTAAGTCCGAACTGCGTCAGCCGGGGCGGCGCGAAAACCGCGTCTGCCGGGGCGGCACGAAACCGCGTCAGCCGGGGCGGCGCGAAAACTGCGTCAGCCGGGGCGAGCCCGGGTGCGGCACCACCGGGAAAACTGTGGCAAACAGACATGGCGATCGAGTGAGTGGGCCGCCAGCCAGGCACAGCCGAAAAGTGCTAAGTCCGAACTGCGTCAGCCGGGGCGGCAAAAACCGCGTCAGCCGGGGCGGCGCAAAAAACCGCGTCTGCCGGGGCGGCACGAAACCGCGTCAGCCGGGGCGGCGCGAAAACTGCGTCAGCCGGGGCGAAAGAAAAAAAAAAACGCGTCTGCCGGGGCGAGCCCGGGTGCGGCACCACCGGGAAAACTGTGGCAAACAGACATGGCGATCGAGTGAGTGGGCCGCCAGCCAGGCACAGCCGAAAAGTGCTAAGTCCGAACTGCGTCTGCCGGGGCGGCACGAAACCGCGTCAGCCGGGGCGGCGCGAAAACCGCGTCTGCCGGGGCGGCACGAAACCGCGTCAGCCGGGGCGGCGCGAAAACTGCGTCAGCCGGGGCGAGCCCGGGTGCGGCACCACCGGGAAGACTGTGGCAAACAGACATGGCGATCGAGTGAGTGGGCCGCCAGCCAGGCTCAGCCCAAAAAGTGCTAAGTCCGAACTGCGTCTGCCGGGGCGGCACGAAACCGCGTCAGCCGGGGCGGCGCGAAAACCGCGTCTGCCGGGGCGGCACGAAACCGCGTCAGCCGGGGCGGCGCGAAAACTGCGTCAGCCGGGGCGAGCCCGGGTGCGGCACCACCGGGAAAACTGTGGCAAACAGACATGGCGATCGAGTGAGTGGGCCGCCAGCCAGGCACAGCCGAAAAGTGCAAAGTCCGAACCGTGTCAGCCGGGGCGACGCAAAAACCGCGTCAGCCGGGGCGGCGCGAAAACCGCGTCAGCCGGGGCGGCACGAAACCGCGTCAGCCGGGGCGGCGCGAAAACTGCGTCAGCCGGGGCGGCGCGAAAACCTCGTCAGCCGGGGCGAGCGAAAAGGGGGGGGGGGAACCACGTCTGCCAGGGCGAAAGAAAAAAAAACGCGTCTGCCGGGGCGAGCCCGGGTGCGGCACCACCGGGAAGACTGTGGCAAACAGACATGGCGATCGAGTGAGTGGGCCGCCAGCCAGGCTCAGCCCAAAAAGTGCTAAGTCCGAACTGCGTCAGCCGGGGCGGCGCGAAAACCGCGTCTGCCGGGGCGGCACGAAACCGCGTCAGCCGGGGCGGCGCGAAAACTGCGTCAGCCGGGGCGAGCCCGGGTGCGGCACCACCGGGAAAACTGTGGCAAACAGACATGGCGATCGAGTGAGTGGGCCGCCAGCCAGGCACAGCCGAAAAGTGCTAAGTCCGAACTGCGTCAGCCGGGGCGGCAAAAACCGCGTCAGCCGGGGCGGCGCAAAAAACCGCGTCTGCCGGGGCGGCACGAAACCGCGTCAGCCGGGGCGGCGCGAAAACTGCGTCAGCCGGGGCGAAAGAAAAAAAAAACGCGTCTGCCGGGGCGAGCCCGGGTGCGGCACCACCGGGAAAACTGTGGCAAACAGACATGGCGATCGAGTGAGTGGGCCGCCAGCCAGGCACAGCCGAAAAGTGCTAAGTCCGAACTGCGTCTGCCGGGGCGGCACGAAACCGCGTCAGCCGGGGCGGCGCGAAAACCGCGTCTGCCGGGGCGGCACGAAACCGCGTCAGCCGGGGCGGCGCGAAAACTGCGTCAGCCGGGGCGAGCCCGGGTGCGGCACCACCGGGAAAACTGTGGCAAACAGACATGGCGATTGAGTGAGTGGGCCGCCAGCCAGGCACAGCCGAAAAGTGCTAAGTCCGAACTGCGTCTGCCGGGGCGGCACGAAACCGCGTCAGCCGGGGCGGCGCGAAAACCGCGTCTGCCGGGGCGGCACGAAACCGCGTCAGCCGGGGCGGCGCGAAAACCGCGTCTGCCGGGGCGGCACGAAACCGCGTCAGCCGGGGCGGCGCGAAAACTGCGTCAGCCGGGGCGAGCCCGGGTGCGGCACCACCGGGAAGACTGTGGCAAACAGACATGGCGATCGAGTGAGTGGGCCGCCAGCCAGGCTCAGCCCAAAAAGTGCTAAGTCCGAACTGCGTCAGCCGGGGCGGCGCGAAAACCGCGTCTGCCGGGGCGGCACGAAACCGCGTCAGCCGGGGCGGCGCGAAAACTGCGTCAGCCGGGGCGAGCCCGGGTGCGGCACCACCGGGAAAACTGTGGCAAACAGACATGGCGATCGAGTGAGTGGGCCGCCAGCCAGGCACAGCCGAAAAGTGCTAAGTCCGAACTGCGTCAGCCGGGGCGGCAAAAACCGCGTCAGCCGGGGCGGCGCAAAAAACCGCGTCTGCCGGGGCGGCACGAAACCGCGTCAGCCGGGGCGGCGCGAAAACTGCGTCAGCCGGGGCGAAAGAAAAAAAAAAACGCGTCTGCCGGGGCGAGCCCGGGTGCGGCACCACCGGGAAAACTGTGGCAAACAGACATGGCGATCGAGTGAGTGGGCCGCCAGCCAGGCACAGCCGAA
>NW_027464752.1:42500-62500 GCF_043290135.1 Rhipicephalus microplus | reverse complement strand
CGTTTTTTTTTTCTTTCGCCCCGGCTGACGCAGTTTTCGCGCCGCCCCGGCTGACGCGGTTTCGTGCCGCCCCGGCAGACGCGGTTTTTTGCGCCGCCCCGGCTGACGCGGTTTTTGCCGCCCCGGCTGACGCAGTTCGGACTTAGCACTTTTCGGCTGTGCCTGGCTGGCGGCCCACTCACTCGATCGCCATGTCTGTTTGCCACAGTTTTCCCGGTGGTGCCGCACCCGGGCTCGCCCCGGCTGACGCAGTTTTCGCGCCGCCCCGGCTGACGCGGTTTCGTGCCGCCCCGGCAGACGCGGTTTTCGCGCCGCCCCGGCTGACGCAGTTCGGACTTAGCACTTTTTGGGCTGAGCCTGGCTGGCGGCCCACTCACTCGATCGCCATGTCTGTTTGCCACAGTCTTCCCGGTGGTGCCGCACCCGGGCTCGCCCCGGCAGACGCGTTTTTTTTTCTTTCGCCCCGGCAGACGTGGTTCCCCCCCCCCCCCTTTTCGCTCGCCCCGGCTGACGAGGTTTTCGCGCCGCCCCGGCTGACGCAGTTTTCGCGCCGCCCCGGCTGACGCGGTTTTCGCGCCGCCCCGGCTGACGCGGTTTTTGCGTCGCCCCGGCTGACACGGTTCGGACTTTGCACTTTTCGGCTGTGCCTGGCTGGCGGCCCACTCACTCGATCGCCATGTCTGTTTGCCACAGTTTTCCCGGTGGTGCCGCACCCGGGCTCGCCCCGGCTGACGCAGTTTTCGCGCCGCCCCGGCTGACGCGGTTTCGTGCCGCCCCGGCTGACGCGGTTTCGTGCCGCCCCGGCAGACGCAGTTCGGACTTAGCACTTTTCGGCTGTGCCTGGCTGGCGGCCCACTCACTCAATCGCCATGTCTGTTTGCCACAGTTTTCCCGGTGGTGCCGCACCCGGGCTCGCCCCGGCTGACGCAGTTTTCGCGCCGCCCCGGCTGACGCGGTTTCGTGCCGCCCCGGCAGACGCGGTTTTCGCGCCGCCCCGGCTGACGCGGTTTCGTGCCGCCCCGGCAGACGCAGTTCGGACTTAGCACTTTTCGGCTGTGCCTGGCTGGCGGCCCACTCACTCGATCGCCATGTCTGTTTGCCACAGTTTTCCCGGTGGTGCCGCACCCGGGCTCGCCCCGGCAGACGCGTTTTTTTTTTTCTTTCGCCCCGGCTGACGCAGTTTTCGCGCCGCCCCGGCTGACGCGGTTTCGTGCCGCCCCGGCAGACGCGGTTTTTTGCGCCGCCCCGGCTGACGCGGTTTTTGCCGCCCCGGCTGACGCAGTTCGGACTTAGCACTTTTCGGCTGTGCCTGGCTGGCGGCCCACTCACTCGATCGCCATGTCTGTTTGCCACAGTTTTCCCGGTGGTGCCGCACCCGGGCTCGCCCCGGCTGACGCAGTTTTCGCGCCGCCCCGGCTGACGCGGTTTCGTGCCGCCCCGGCAGACGCGGTTTTCGCGCCGCCCCGGCTGACGCGGTTTCGTGCCGCCCCGGCAGACGCAGTTCGGACTTAGCACTTTTCGGCTGTGCCTGGCTGGCGGCCCACTCACTCAATCGCCATGTCTGTTTGCCACAGTTTTCCCGGTGGTGCCGCACCCGGGCTCGCCCCGGCTGACGCAGTTTTCGCGCCGCCCCGGCTGACGCGGTTTCGTGCCGCCCCGGCAGACGCGGTTTTCGCGCCGCCCCGGCTGACGCGGTTTCGTGCCGCCCCGGCAGACGCAGTTCGGACTTAGCACTTTTCGGCTGTGCCTGGCTGGCGGCCCACTCACTCGATCGCCATGTCTGTTTGCCACAGTTTTCCCGGTGGTGCCGCACCCGGGCTCGCCCCGGCAGACGCGTTTTTTTTTTCTTTCGCCCCGGCTGACGCAGTTTTCGCGCCGCCCCGGCTGACGCGGTTTCGTGCCGCCCCGGCAGACGCGGTTTTTTGCGCCGCCCCGGCTGACGCGGTTTTTGCCGCCCCGGCTGACGCAGTTCGGACTTGGCACTTTTCGGCTGTGCCTGGCTGGCGGCCCACTCACTCGATCGCCATGTCTGTTTGCCACAGTTTTCCCGGTGGTGCCGCACCCGGGCTCGCCCCGGCTGACGCAGTTTTCGCGCCGCCCCGGCTGACGCGGTTTCGTGCCGCCCCGGCAGACGCGGTTTTCGCGCCGCCCCGGCTGACGCAGTTCGGACTTAGCACTTTTTGGGCTGAGCCTGGCTGGCGGCCCACTCACTCGATCGCCATGTCTGTTTGCCACAGTCTTCCCGGTGGTGCCGCACCCGGGCTCGCCCCGGCAGACGCGTTTTTTTTTCTTTCGCCCCGGCAGACGTGGTTCCCCCCCCCCCTTTTCGCTCGCCCCGGCTGACGAGGTTTTCGCGCCGCCCCGGCTGACGCAGTTTTCGCGCCGCCCCGGCTGACGCGGTTTTCGCGCCGCCCCGGCTGACGCGGTTTTTGCGTCGCCCCGGCTGACACGGTTCGGACTTTGCACTTTTCGGCTGTGCCTGGCTGGCGGCCCACTCACTCGATCGCCATGTCTGTTTGCCACAGTTTTCCCGGTGGTGCCGCACCCGGGCTCGCCCCGGCTGACGCAGTTTTCGCGCCGCCCCGGCTGACGCGGTTTCGTGCCGCCCCGGCAGACGCGGTTTTCGCGCCGCCCCGGCTGACGCGGTTTCGTGCCGCCCCGGCAGACGCAGTTCGGACTTAGCACTTTTCGGCTGTGCCTGGCTGGCGGCCCACTCACTCAATCGCCATGTCTGTTTGCCACAGTTTTCCCGGTGGTGCCGCACCCGGGCTCGCCCCGGCTGACGCAGTTTTCGCGCCGCCCCGGCTGACGCGGTTTCGTGCCGCCCCGGCAGACGCGGTTTTCGCGCCGCCCCGGCTGACGCGGTTTCGTGCCGTCCCGGCAGACGCAGTTCGGACTTAGCACTTTTCGGCTGTGCCTGGCTGGCGGCCCACTCACTCGATCGCCATGTCTGTTTGCCACAGTTTTCCCGGTGGTGCCGCACCCGGGCTCGCCCCGGCAGACGCGTTTTTTTTTTTCTTTCGCCCCGGCTGACGCAGTTTTCGCGCCGCCCCGGCTGACGCGGTTTCGTGCCGCCCCAGCAGACGCGGTTTTTTGCGCCGCCCCGGCTGACGCGGTTTTTGCCGCCCCGGCTGACGCAGTTCGGACTTAGCACTTTTCGGCTGTGCCTGGCTGGCGGCCCACTCACTCGATCGCCATGTCTGTTTGCCACAGTTTTCCCGGTGGTGCCGCACCCGGGCTCGCCCCGGCTGACGCAGTTTTCGCGCCGCCCCGGCTGACGCGGTTTCGTGCCGCCCCGGCAGACGCGGTTTTCGCGCCGCCCCGGCTGACGCAGTTCGGACTTAGCACTTTTTGGGCTGAGCCTGGCTGGCGGCCCACTCACTCGATCGCCATGTCTGTTTGCCACAGTCTTCCCGGTGGTGCCGCACCCGGGCTCGCCCCGGCAGACGCGTTTTTTTTTCTTTCGCCCCGGCAGACGTGGTTCCCCCCCCCCCCTTTTCGCTCGCCCCGGCTGACGAGGTTTTCGCGCCGCCCCGGCTGACGCAGTTTTCGCGCCGCCCCGGCTGACGCGGTTTTCGCGCCGCCCCGGCTGACGCGGTTTTTGCGTCGCCCCGGCTGACACGGTTCGGACTTTGCACTTTTCGGCTGTGCCTGGCTGGCGGCCCACTCACTCGATCGCCATGTCTGTTTGCCACAGTTTTCCCGGTGGTGCCGCACCCGGGCTCGCCCCGGCTGACGCAGTTTTCGCGCCGCCCCGGCTGACGCGGTTTCGTGCCGCCCCGGCAGACGCGGTTTTCGCGCCGCCCCGGCTGACGCGGTTTCGTGCCGCCCCGGCAGACGCAGTTCGGACTTAGCACTTTTCGGCTGTGCCTGGCTGGCGGCCCACTCACTCAATCGCCATGTCTGTTTGCCACAGTTTTCCCGGTGGTGCCGCACCCGGGCTCGCCCCGGCTGACGCAGTTTTCGCGCCGCCCCGGCTGACGCGGTTTCGTGCCGCCCCGGCAGACGCGGTTTTCGCGCCGCCCCGGCTGACGCGGTTTCGTGCCGCCCCGGCAGACGCAGTTCGGACTTAGCACTTTTCGGCTGTGCCTGGCTGGCGGCCCACTCACTCGATCGCCATGTCTGTTTGCCACAGTTTTCCCGGTGGTGCCGCACCCGGGCTCGCCCCGGCAGACGCGTTTTTTTTTTCTTTCGCCCCGGCTGACGCAGTTTTCGCGCCGCCCCGGCTGACGCGGTTTCGTGCCGCCCCGGCAGACGCGGTTTTTTGCGCCGCCCCGGCTGACGCGGTTTTTGCCGCCCCGGCTGACGCAGTTCGGACTTAGCACTTTTCGGCTGTGCCTGGCTGGCGGCCCACTCACTCGATCGCCATGTCTGTTTGCCACAGTTTTCCCGGTGGTGCCGCACCCGGGCTCGCCCCGGCTGACGCAGTTTTCGCGCCGCCCCGGCTGACGCGGTTTCGTGCCGCCCCGGCAGACGCGGTTTTCGCGCCGCCCCGGCTGACGCAGTTCGGACTTAGCACTTTTTGGGCTGAGCCTGGCTGGCGGCCCACTCACTCGATCGCCATGTCTGTTTGCCACAGTCTTCCCGGTGGTGCCGCACCCGGGCTCGCCCCGGCAGACGCGTTTTTTTTTCTTTCGCCCCGGCAGACGTGGTTCCCCCCCCCCTTTTCGCTCGCCCCGGCTGACGAGGTTTTCGCGCCGCCCCGGCTGACGCAGTTTTCGCGCCGCCCCGGCTGACGCGGTTTCGTGCCGCCCCGGCTGACGCGGTTTTCGCGCCGCCCCGGCTGACGCGGTTTTTGCGTCGCCCCGGCTGACACGGTTCGGACTTTGCACTTTTCGGCTGTGCCTGGCTGGCGGCCCACTCACTCGATCGCCATGTCTGTTTGCCACAGTTTTCCCGGTGGTGCCGCACCCGGGCTCGCCCCGGCTGACGCAGTTTTCGCGCCGCCCCGGCTGACGCGGTTTCGTGCCGCCCCGGCAGACGCGGTTTTCGCGCCGCCCCGGCTGACGCGGTTTCGTGCCGCCCCGGCAGACGCAGTTCGGACTTAGCACTTTTCGGCTGTGCCTGGCTGGCGGCCCACTCACTCAATCGCCATGTCTGTTTGCCACAGTTTTCCCGGTGGTGCCGCACCCGGGCTCGCCCCGGCTGACGCAGTTTTCGCGCCGCCCCGGCTGACGCGGTTTCGTGCCGCCCCGGCAGACGCGGTTTTCGCGCCGCCCCGGCTGACGCGGTTTCGTGCCGCCCCGGCAGACGCAGTTCGGACTTAGCACTTTTCGGCTGTGCCTGGCTGGCGGCCCACTCACTCGATCGCCATGTCTGTTTGCCACAGTTTTCCCGGTGGTGCCGCACCCGGGCTCGCCCCGGCAGACGCGTTTTTTTTTTTCTTTCGCCCCGGCTGACGCAGTTTTCGCGCCGCCCCGGCTGACGCGGTTTCGTGCCGCCCCGGCAGACGCGGTTTTTTGCGCCGCCCCGGCTGACGCGGTTTTTGCCGCCCCGGCTGACGCAGTTCGGACTTAGCACTTTTCGGCTGTGCCTGGCTGGCGGCCCACTCACTCGATCGCCATGTCTGTTTGCCACAGTTTTCCCGGTGGTGCCGCACCCGGGCTCGCCCCGGCTGACGCAGTTTTCGCGCCGCCCCGGCTGACGCGGTTTCGTGCCGCCCCGGCAGACGCGGTTTTCGCGCCGCCCCGGCTGACGCAGTTCGGACTTAGCACTTTTTGGGCTGAGCCTGGCTGGCGGCCCACTCACTCGATCGCCATGTCTGTTTGCCACAGTCTTCCCGGTGGTGCCGCACCCGGGCTCGCCCCGGCAGACGCGTTTTTTTTTCTTTCGCCCCGGCAGACGTGGTTCCCCCCCCCCCCTTTTCGCTCGCCCCGGCTGACGAGGTTTTCGCGCCGCCCCGGCTGACGCAGTTTTCGCGCCGCCCCGGCTGACGCGGTTTCGTGCCGCCCCGGCTGACGCGGTTTTCGCGCCGCCCCGGCTGACGCGGTTTTTGCGTCGCCCCGGCTGACACGGTTCGGACTTTGCACTTTTCGGCTGTGCCTGGCTGGCGGCCCACTCACTCGATCGCCATGTCTGTTTGCCACAGTTTTCCCGGTGGTGCCGCACCCGGGCTTGCCCCGGCAGACGCGTTTTTTTTTTTCTTTCGCCCCGGCTGACGCAGTTTTCGCCCCGCCCCGGCTGACGCGGTTTCGTGCCGCCCCGGCAGACGCGGTTTTTTGCGCCGCCCCGGCTGACGCGGTTTTTGCCGCCCCGGCTGACGCAGTTCGGACTTTGCACTTTTTGGCTGAGCCTGGCTGGCGGCCCACTCACTCGATCGCCATGTCTGTTTGCCACAGTTTTCCCGGTGGTGCCGCACCCGGGCTCGCCCCGGCAGACGCGTTTTTTTTTTCCTTCGCCCCGGCAGACGTGGTTCCCCCCCCCCCCTCCGTCTTTCTTTTTGTTTTTTTTTTCGCCGCGGCTGAAGTGGATTTTTCGGTGCCTCGACGCCCCGGTAGTCGCGGTTTTTCCGTTTCCGCACGGCCCCGGCTGACGCTGCTCGGTCACAGTCGCCTTTTGTGAGGATTGCAGACTTCTTGAGCGCGGGTGTTTTTTTTGTTGTTGTTGTTGTTTTATTACGCATTCGCTCCAGCAGACGCTGTTTAGACTTTTTGTTTCCTCTTTTATCCTGCGACGAGGTGACGAGGTTTATTCGGTGCCCCGCCGCCCCGGCTGAAGTGATTTTTCCTGTCCCGTGCCGCCCCGGCTGACGCGGTTGGGACTTCGCGTTTGTTCGGCCGCCACGGGTTTTGGCGCACTCGCTCGGTTGCTTGTTGTTGCCACTTGTTGCGAACCCAGGTTTCTTGAGCGAGCGCGGGCGTTTTTTCTTCCTTTCTTTCTTTGTTCTATGTGTTAGCGAATCGGCCTTTAATATCACACGAGGACTCACAACCAACAATTTTCAGTTTGAAGTGTAAAAAATCTGCAGGTGTTGACGTAACTGACTTGCCCCGTACCCTTGAGTACATCCATGAAGTTCTCGTAGTACTACTAAATCGCATTATTCCAAGTGGAGAAATTCCCATAAACTTGCAAACCTCTACACGAAAATCGGTGCGCGTGATAAAGTTGAAAATTATCGTCCGATATCAAATGTGCCTTCTATAACACAAATTCTAGGAAAAAAAAAAAAAAAACACTTGTTCGCCGTTTTCTGCGCCGTGACTGGCAGCACTCCGGCGAAGCGAAACGGGGTCGATTCGAGCACGATATCGGCGTCTTTCGACGTGCTCGCCGGCGACCGTCGCACGAGTACGTCGCACGAGCGCGTCTGCCGGGGCGCCGTTTGCGAAGCCGACGCAAAAGTGGGAACCGCCGCTCGGATGATCGCCGCTTTCGGCAGAGTGAGTGTTGGCACTCCGGGGAAGCGAAACAGCGTGAATGCGCCCACGAAATCGGCGTATTTTGAAGTGCCCGCCGGCGACCGTCGCACGAGTACGGTAAACCGCGTCAGCCGGGGCGTAGTTCGGGACGCCGACGAAAAAGTGGGAAGCGCAACTCGGATCTTCGCCGTTTTTGCAGGAGTGAGTGGCGGCCCTCCTGCGAGACCAAGAAGCATCGATTCGTGCACGAATTCGGCGCCTTTCGACGTGATCGCCGGCGACCGTCGCTCGAGTAGGGCAAACCGCGTCTGCCGGGGCGGGCTTCGGGACGCCGATGCGAAAGTGGGAAACGCTGCTCGGATGTTCGCCGTTTTTGGCCGAGTGAGTGCTGGCACTCGGGCGAAGCCAAACGGGGCCGATTACGGCACGATATCGGCGTCTTTCGACGTGCCCGGCGGCGACCGTCGCACGAGTACGGTAAACCGCGTCAGCCCGGGCGGAGTTCGGGACGCCGATGCGAAAGTGGAGAACGCCGCTCGGATCTTCGCCGTTTTTGGAGGAGTGAGTGGCGGCACTCCGGAGAAGCCAAGGAGCGCCAATTAGCGCACGATATCGGCGTCTTTCGACGCGCTCGCCGGCGACCGTCGCACGAGTAGGGCAAACCGCGTCTGCCGGGGCGGGGTTTACGACGCCGACGCAAAAGTGGGAACCGCCGCTCGGATGTTGGCCGTTTTTGGCAGAGTGAGTGCTGGCACACCGGCGACGCGAAAGAGCGCGAAAGCGCCCACGAAAGTGGCGTATTTGGACGTGCTTGACGGCGACCGCTGCAGGAGTACGAAAAACCACGTCAGCCGGGGCGAGCGACCCACGGCGGTCTGGGTGCTTATCGCTGCTATTATAGGGGCACCCCGGCAGACGCAGAAAAAAAAAATTTTTTTTCGACCTTCTTTTTTGCTGGTCGAGCTCGGGTAACCCAGGTCGCAATGGGAGCCGCGCACGAAAGCGGCGTCGCGAGACGCGTTCGCGGTCGCTAGTCGCACGAGCTCGGCAACCGCGTCAGCCGGCGCGGAGTTCGGGATGCCGACGGCTAAGTGGGTACCGCTGCTCGGATGTTCGCCGTTTTTGGCCGAGTGAGTGCTGGCACTCCGGCGAAGCGAAACGGGGCCGATTCGGGCACGATATCGGCGTATTTCGACGTGCTCGCCGGCGACCGTCGCACGAGTACGGCAAAGCGCGTCTGCCGGGGCGAGGTTTGCGATGCCGACGAAAAAGTGGGAAGCGCCGCTCGGATCTTCGCCGTTTTTGCAGGAGTGAGTGGCGGCCCTCCTGCGAGACCAAGAAGCATCGACTCGCGCACGATATCGGTGTCTTTCGACGTGCCCGCTGGCCACCGCCGCACGAGTACGGCAAACCGCGTATGCCGGGGCGGGGTTGGCGACGCCGACGCAAAAGTGGGAACCGCCACTAGGATGTTCGCCGTTTTTGGCAGAGTGAGTGCTGGCACTCCGGCGAAGCGAAAGAGCGCGAATGCGCCCACGAAAGTGGCGTGTTTGGACGTGCTTGACGACGACCACCGCAGGAAAACGAAAAACCACGTCAGCCGGGGCGAGCGACCCATGGCGGTCTGGGTGCTTATCGCTGCTATTATAGGGGCACCCCGGCAGACGCAAAAAAAAAAAAATTTTTTCGACATTCTTTTTTGCTCGTCGACCTCGGGTGACTGTGATGTGTGGTGCGCGTTCAAAGTGCGCGCCTTCGAAAAGTGCGCGAAATTAAAGGATGACCGAGTGCACGTGCTGGGTCGCCTGAACAACGACGACGCCGAGGACCGGTACACGTGAGAGCGTGGAGCGCAAGCATCCAAGACCATAAAGAAAACAAGGGCCAATGGCTGATCACCACGGAGTTTTGAAAGGCCAATCAGAACGAGACAAGTGGGCCAGAGCTGAAGCAGGAGCCTGGGGAGACCAGAGCAAGGGGAGTTCGAAGAAGACGGGGCAAGCGGAAGGTCGTCACCGGACCGGGCGCTGAAGATGGGCCGTCGGGCGTAGGACCCGAGCCTGCAGGTCTTCAACCGGCCGGGGCCTCCTGCCGTCGTGTTCCCGCTCCAAAGGACCGTGGCCATCCGGTCCTGAACTCCTTTCCAGGGCCTGCGGACTTTGGTTCCGGCAGGCGAGCTACAGCCGTCGGGCTCCGGGCCCGAGCTGTGCGCCCAGCTGCTTGACTAGGTCGACCCTGGTTCTCTGACGCGTCACCACCAGCCTGCGTTCTCTCGTCACAGACGGGTCCACACTCCTAAAGCCAGAGCCACCACGTTCCGGCCTGGTTTCTCGACGTGTCGTCAGCAGCCAGCGTTCCTTCATCCCCGTCCTGCCCGCGTCCTGAAGCCGGAATCACCGCGTTCCGGTTTGCTCATCGTCGGCGGAATTCAGCGTGTGGGTGAGACCGAACAGATATCTTGCGCTACTCCCATCACTCAGCCCCTTTCGAACGTTAGGTTTAGTTACTGACTTTGAACGTTTTTGTTGGGTGTTTACAGATGTGTTTCGTCATGTCCAGTCAACTGTTTATTAAGTGTTTTGTTTTGTGAGGAATCTTTGCCTTTTTACTTTTCAATTAAACTTTTTGTGTGTTTCTTGGAAACCGAACGGCTTTGTCCTTATTAACAAAACTCTCTGAGGCTCAGCCCGGGAGAAAAACAAATCAGCAACAAGAACCCTGCATCACAAATTGGCGTCCGCGACAGGACAAAGTCGTTTGTTTTTCCAGTAGATTTTTTGACGCGGTTAACACGATGACGAACACGTGGGAGTTAATTGAGTTGGCGGATAAAATGGGACTGACGGGAGCGGAGTTTAGAGTATGGTACGAGGAGCGGATGGAGAGGGAGCGTGAGCAACGGGCTGCGGAACGAGAAGCTCGAAAGGAACAGTTGGAACGGGAGACGCAGGCCAAGAAGGAGCAGCTTGAGCTCGAGACGCGCGAAAAAGAAAAACAGCTCGAACTGGAGACACGCATACTGAAGCAGCAGCTCCAATTAGAGAGGGTGGACTTCGAGCGGCGACTCGAGCTTGCGATGGCGAAAAGGGGGCAGCTGGCGATGCAGAAGGTCGAGCAAGCGGTGAATGTTTGCTCCGATAGCAGCGTTTGCTGGAGGGAAGTCGATTCCTGCAAGGTTGGCCTCGAACCTCGCGACAGCCTTACTTCGGAGCGAGAAGCTCAGATAGAGGAAGGCAGAGAGGTGGACAGCCAAGAAGGCAGGAGTCATGAGGAGTTTGTTGAAGCGACGGAAAGCTTCTCTGGCTGGGAACATATTACTTCCGTTAGCTGCTTGGGGACCTCTGAGAGGCCAAGCACCTATGAAGAAGAGCGCCTGGATATGGGCGACCTAGAAGCTGTGGAAAATGTTGTGGAGCAAAGCTTCGATAGCAGGGAACGAAGAAGCTCCATTCAGAATGAGGTGTGTATCAGAACGTCTCAGAGGCCGAGCACATTTCGGGAAGGGGTAGGGCTACCTCTCAATAGCTCCATGGAAGGAGCGCTAGAACGTCATTGGGAAGATGGCAGCGAATGCCATGAAGGCTCTGATATAGTGGCCACTGATTGTTTTGTACCGACAGAGGTAGCAGCAGGCACCACGTCAATGGTCCTAGACCATACGTATATCTCACTCAGAGAGAGAGGGGATTCTAGTTCACAGGATAGCGTAACTGCTATTTGTCCGAGAAAACACGATGGGAGTGCTGAAGCACTCTTCAAAATAAACAGTATCGAATCGGAGGTGGGCTCGATAGTAGGTATGGAGAATGCCAGACAGGGTCTTGAACCTGAGAACGTGATTGGTTTTGAACCTATAATTAAGTCCACTCAAGATGAGCTGTATAATGACCGAGCACAACGGCATCCCTTCTCAAGAATCCAGGAACCTCACACGCTTGTCGGAGCGTTTGGGCTTGCTGAGGGCACCCCGAGCTTGTGTTCATTAGATGGTGAATTAAAAGAAAGCATTTGTGTGAGAGATTGTGGCATTTGGACATTCGTGTCTCAGTGCGTTTCGTGTCGACGCCGACGGCTCGAGACCGCGCCCTGTTCCTCTGTGACCGGTAAGCGTTCATGTGGCCGGCGGGGGCGCAGACACGCGTTTCAGCGAAAGTGCATAAAAGCATGTTTGCCACAGTTACTTTCGAAACGTGCGAGAAGGGCAGTGCGTCTGGTTTGGGACGCGATAACCTGAGTGTAGGGTTAGAAAACCGGTAGCTCTTTCTGGACTTCGACTTTTAGATGCGGACACAAGTAGCTTTGTCCATAGTCGATTTTGTAGTAAAAAGGTTTATTCCGGGTTTCAGAACTTTTAAATGCAATTGGGTGAATCTAAAGTTTAAGTGTGGACATTTGGACGATGTAGCGAACTGTAGCCCGGTGATGTGTTGAACTGCGTGGTGCAAATATGTGGTTTAATTGTGACGTAGTGCAGAACGCGCACTCATCGGCAGTTTTTTTTTCTAAAAAAAAAAAAACTTGAATGAAAGGGGGGCGTATGTGATGTGTGGTGCGCGTTCAAAGTGCGCGCCTTCGAAAAGTGCGCGAAATTAAAGGATGACCGAGTGCACGTGCTGGGTCGCCTGAACAACGACGACGCCGAGGACCGGTACACGTGAGAGCGTGGAGCGCAAGCATCCAAGACCATAAAGAAAACAAGGGCCAATGGCTGATCACCACGGAGTTTTGAAAGGCCAATCAGAACGAGACAAGTGGGCCAGAGCTGAAGCAGGAGCCTGGGGAGACCAGAGCAAGGGGAGTTCGAAGAAGACGGGGCAAGCGGAAGGTCGTCACCGGACCGGGCGCTGAAGATGGGCCGTCGGGCGTAGGACCCGAGCCTGCAGGTCTTCAACCGGCCGGGGCCTCCTGCCGTCGTGTTCCCGCTCCAAAGGACCGTGGCCATCCGGTCCTGAACTCCTTTCCAGGGCCTGCGGACTTTGGTTCCGGCAGGCGAGCTACAGCCGTCGGGCTCCGGGCCCGAGCTGTGCGCCCAGCTGCTTGACTAGGTCGACCCTGGTTCTCTGACGCGTCACCACCAGCCTGCGTTCTCTCGTCACAGACGGGTCCACACTCCTAAAGCCAGAGCCACCACGTTCCGGCCTGGTTTCTCGACGTGTCGTCAGCAGCCAGCGTTCCTTCATCCCCGTCCTGCCCGCGTCCTGAAGCCGGAATCACCGCGTTCCGGTTTGCTCATCGTCGGCGGAATTCAGCGTGTGGGTGAGACCGAACAGATATCTTGCGCTACTCCCATCACTCAGCCCCTTTCGAACGTTAGGTTTAGTTACTGACTTTGAACGTTTTTGTTGGGTGTTTACAGATGTGTTTCGTCATGTCCAGTCAACTGTTTATTAAGTGTTTTGTTTTGTGAGGAATCTTTGCCTTTTTACTTTTCAATTAAACTTTTTGTGTGTTTCTTGAAAACCGAACGGCTTTGTCCTTATTAACAAAACTCTCTGAGGCTCAGCCCGGGAGAAAAACAAATCAGCAACAAGAACCCTGCATCACAGTGACCCAGGTCGCAGTGGGAGCCGCGCACGAAAGCGGCGTCGCGAGACGGCTTCGCGGTCGCTAGTCGCACGAGCTCGGCAACCGCGTCTGCCGGGGCGGAGTTCGGGACGCCGACGGCTAAGTGGGAACCGCCGCTCGGATGTTCGCCGTTTGTGGCCGAGTGAGTGCTGGCACTCCGGCGAAGCCAAACGGGGCCGATTCCGGCACGATATCGGCGTCTTTCTACGTGCTCGCCGGCGACCGTCGCACGAGTACGGCAAAGTGCGTCTGCCGGGGCGGGGTTTGCGACGCGTACGCAATAGTGAGAACCGTCGCTCGGATGTTCGTCGTCTTTCGCCGAGCCAGTGCTGGCACTCCGGCGAAGCCGAACGGAGCCGATTCGGGCACGATATCGGCGTCTTTCCACGTGCTCGCCGGCGACCGTCGCACGAGTACGGTAAACCGCGTCAGCCGGGGCGGAGTTCGGGACGCCGATGCGAAAGTGGGAAGCGCCGCTCGGATCTTCGCCGTTTTTGGAGGAGTCAGTGGCGGCACTCCGGTGAAGCCAAGGTGCGCCAATTCGCGCACGATATCGGCGTCTTTCGACGTGCCCGCCGGCCACCGTCGCACGAGTACGGCAAACCTCGTCTGCCGGGGCGGGGTTTGCGACGCCGACGCAAAAGTGGGAACCGCCGCTCGGATGTTCGCCGTTTTTGGCAGAGTGAGTGCTGGCACTCCGGCGAAGCGAAAGAGCGTGAATGCGCCCACGAAAGTAGCGTATTTGGACGTGCTTGACGGCGACCGCCGCAGGAGTACGAAAAACCACGTCAGCCGGGGCGAGCGACCCACGGCGGTCTGGGTGCTTATCGCTGCTATTATAGGGGCACCCCGGCAGACGCAGAAAGAAAAAAAAAAATGGGGACATGGCGTGCGTCACCGTGCGGCTTCGCAGCGTTGCCGAAGTCGCCGAGCCCTTCGACTGAGCCGAACGGCGGACAGGGAACGTTGGTCGGCCGTTCTAACCTGTCGGTGCCACGCCGAGACGTCGTTAAGGAAAACCGCGTCGTGGGCCTCTACGACGCCGTCGAGTCGTTGTGCGTTTGGTGTCCAGCGTGTCGGCGGCGAGTAGCGGACACGTCGTTCACGACTTCGGTCTTTCGCAGTCGACGCGAACTTGCGGAGAGTCGTGGTGCCTCACGTTTTCGGCAGAAACCGCGGCGGAATTTTCCCGTGCGTGCGCGCACGACCTCGGTGCTGTGCCGTCAGCGTAGTGTTGCACAAACTCGTGGCCTACCCAAGGTGCGGTACGTTTGCGGCCGTATCCTCGGTGGGAATTTCGTGAGTAGGGTCGCAAATTCTACGACCTCGGCGGGTTTGAGAGCGACGTAGACTTGTGGCACGCTCAACGTGCCACACGTTTCGGGGCACACCCGCGGTGAAATTTTCTCGAGTACGCTCGTATTAGTGCCCAAGGAGGTCTGGGTACTTATCGCTGCTATTATGTGGGGGTTCTCGTGAGCGGCGTACGCGAAAGCGACCGGGTGTCTGATATGCGGCGGGCTTCGGCCTCGTCAAGCGTGTCCTCGGGTCTGCTCCAGGGGAATCCACGGCAGTCGTCTGCAGCCTCATCCGCTTGATGCGTTAGGGGCTGGTTGTCGGACGGTGCCGTTTTACCACGATATCGAGGTGTGTTCCGTGTCGTCCTCGGGCGATTCAGATGCGAAAGCGCCGAAGACGCGGGCGTGACCCGTCGTCTGGCGGCTTTGCAGTCTCGGCTCCGTTGCTAGTTCCGGCCGGTCCACCGACAGTGCAGCGGGCTTGGGCAACCCGCACGGCGCGACCGAGTCGATGCAACGAAAAAGAGCGAGCATGAACGTGCTTCTTGCCGCACGGCTCCCACTCGTCTTTCGGGAAGGTTGTGCCGTAGCGAGCTCGAACGCCGTCATCTCGGAGTGCAAAATAAGCGTGTTGGGGCGCCTGAAGGTGGCCTCCGCCGCACACAGACTGCGTCCGGCCCGCCGAAGGCGAGGACGGACGCGCAGTCGAACGATTACCTGGTTGATCCTGCCAGTAATCATATGCTTGTCTCAAAGATTAAGCCATGCATGTCTAAGTACATGCCGAAATAAGGCGAAACCGCGAATGGCTCATTAAATCAGTTATGGTTCCTTAGATCGTTTCTTCCTACTTGGATAACTGTGGCAATTCTAGAGCTAATACATGCAGTGAGCCTGGAGCCCTTTGGGTAACGGGTGCTTTTATTAGACCAAGATCGATCGGGTTTCGGCCCGTATTGTGTGGTGACTCTGGATAACTTTGTGCTGATCGCATGGCCACGAGCCGGCGACGTTTCTTTCAAGTGTCTGCCTTATCAACTTTCGATGGTAGGTTACTTGCTTACCATGGTTGTTACGGGTAACGGAGAATCAGGGTTCGATTCCGGAGAGGGAGCCTGAGAAACGGCTACCACATCCAAGGAAGGCAGCAGGCGCGCAAATTACCCACTCCCGGCACGGGGAGGTAGTGACGAAAAATAACAATACGGGACTCTTTTGAGGCCCCGTAATTGAAATGAGTACACTCTAAATCCTTTAACGAGGATCAATTGGAGGGCAAGTCTGGTGCCAGCAGCCGCGGTAATTCCAGCTCCAATAGCGTATACTAAAGCTGCTGCGGTTAAAAAGCTCGTAGTTGGATCTCAGTTCCAGACGAGTAGTGCATCTACCCGATGCGACGGCTCGGACTGAACATCATGCCGGTTCTTTCTTGGTGCACTTCATTGTGTGCCTCGAGATGGCCGGTGCTTTTACTTTGAAAAAATTAGAGTGCTCAACGCAGGCGAGTCGCCTGAATAAACTTGCATGGAATAATAGAACAAGACCTCGTTTCTGTTCTGTTGGTTTTTGGAATACGAGGTAATGATTAAGAGGGACGGACGGGGGCATTCGTATTGCGGCGCTAGAGGTGAAATTCTTGGACCGTCGCAAGACGAACTACTGCGAAAGCATTTGCCAAGAATGTTTTCATTGATCAAGAACGAAAGTCAGAGGTTCGAAGGCGATCAGATACCGCCCTAGTTCTGACCATAAACGATGCCAACCAGCGATCCGCCTGAGTTACTCAAATGACTCGGCGGGCAGCTTCCGGGAAACCAAAGTATTTGGGTTCCGGGGGAAGTATGGTTGCAAAGCTGAAACTTAAAGGAATTGACGGAAGGGCACCACCAGGAGTGGAGCCTGCGGCTTAATTTGACTCAACACGGGAAAACTTACCCGGCCCGGACACTGGGAGGATTGACAGATTGAGAGCTCTTTCTTGATTCGGTGGATGGTGGTGCATGGCCGTTCTTAGTTGGTGGAGCGATTTGTCTGGTTAATTCCGATAACGAACGAGACTCTAGCCTATTAAATAGGTGCGGGGTTCCCAGCACCTTACAACCTTCTTAGAGGGACAAGCGGCTCCTAGCCGCACGAAACAGAGCAATAACAGGTCTGTGATGCCCTTAGATGTCCGGGGCCGCACGCGCGCTACACTGAAGGAAGCAGCGTGTCTTTATCCCTGTCTGAAAAGACTGGGTAACCCGTGGAACTTCTTTCGTGATTGGGATAGGGGCTTGCAATTGTTCCCCTTGAACGAGGAATTCCCAGTAAGCGCGAGTCATAAGCTCGCGTTGATTACGTCCCTGCCCTTTGTACACACCGCCCGTCGCTACTACCGATTGAATGATTTAGTGAGGTCTTCGGACCGATGTCCGGCGCGGCCTTTCGGTTGCGCCGGTCTGTTGGAAAGATGACCAAACTTGATCATTTAGAGGAAGTAAAAGTCGTAACAAGGTTTCCGTAGGTGAACCTGCGGAAGGATCATTAACGGATTGTGAAGGGTGAGCGCCTCAGCTGCGTCTGCGCCCGACACTTTCTGCCGCTGACCCCGTTTGGACGCGGGGTCGGCTTTTCCCCACGGGGCTGCCTGAATGTGGAGCGGCACCCCGTGACAAATTGTTGCGCCCAGCGGACGCCAACACCGCGACCTTGGACGGTCGGCCAGGTGGCGGACGCGGGTACAAACGGCGCAACGCACTCATAGGTCGGCTTTCGACCCGCCACAGCACCGTGGCTCGAAGCGCTCGAAATGCGCGACCCGACCGCTGCGGGACCGCCTAGTACTGTAAACAGGAGCGGCGGAGCGCGAACGGCGAGTCGTGGTTACGTCGGTAGAAGGCGAGGCTGCGCGTTCCCGAAACGCCAGCCGAGTGCCCTCCCGACCGTTCGAGCGTGCAAGAACGAGACCCGACAATCGCGCGGCGACTGCCAAGTACGAGAGGAACGGCACAAGCGTCGGCGGTCGGTCAAGGAACTGGCGATGTGACGGGTCCGCTGTGCACCAGTGCATACCGTCCCGCCGTCCGCGGCAAGCGCCTCCGCGTCCTCGGGTGACGGAGGCTGCCGGTCGGTTCTTGCAGGCGAGGGATCTCGCTGGCACCGGTTCGCGTTGACGCGCGGCCGGTCATGGCACGGCGATGCGACGGCCGAGGTGCGCAGTACTCGATGGAGGAACCGCACGCTCCGATGACCGTCCCGCCCTCCGCGGCGTATGCGTACCGACCGTAATGGTTGCAGCAGCGCCGGCCGGCTTTTGAATTCGCCACACGAAACACGGTGCGAGATCGCGGTTAGGGGAGCGTCGACGTTGCCAGGCGTTTTGCTTGCTGCCGAGGGAAAGGCGGCACGGCCACGTCGCGCTCGTCGCGATTAGCGGGTCTGCGCGCTTTGGGAAGGTGCCGCAACGACTTGCCGAAAGAGGAAGCACGGAAGAACGAGGGACTTGGACGTCCCGACAATTGAACGCACTTGCGGCCAGGCCCTTGCTGGCTTCGTTCTTCCGCCTCGAGTAGGCTCGTACGCGGCTCCGGCGCCGAAAGTGGTCCTTGGCACCGACTTCGGTGGACGTGGGAAGTGCCGCGCAAGTACGGCGCGCCTGGCTCCACCTGTTGGCTAAAGTAGGCAGCCGGATCGGCATTTTGGTGTGCGGTGGCAAACCGTGGATGCGAAAAAAGCTTGTGCGATTTCGTGGAACAAAAAGCGGGGGTCCCCCTTTTTATGCGGAGGAGACCGACCCGCCTGCCGTGGTGAACCGCGACGCCACGGTAAAAACGGGAGAGGCTTGTCGATGGGACCGTGCATCCCGCGCTCCACGGAGGCCGGGAGGCGGCCGCCCGAGGAAATGTGTAGCCGTCGAGGCCCGCATCTGCGTGCACTCTTATCCAAATGGGTGTACCGCAGGCATTTTCTGGTTAGGCGGGCCAATGAGAGCGAGCACACAACGATACCTACGGGTCCGGCTTGGAGAACCGGCTTCGACGCCTCCCGAGTATTTATAGAGGGGTGGACCACGAAAGCACTCGCAAGTAGCGAAAGCGAAACGCCGTCCGAAACACACCGTTTGCTCGATTTGCGGCAGCCGAAAAAGGCGCGGCAGAGTTTTGGAGTCCAAGCGTGCGCTGAAAAGCGCCCTTCTTGGCCACTGTTTGGCCGAGTGCCAGAAACGTTTGGTTTTGACTGTACGGAATTGAACAAACACTTTTTCACGACTCTAAGCGGTGGATCACTCGGTTCTCGGGTCGATGAAGAACGCAGCCAGCTGCGAGACTTGGTGTGAATTGCAGGACACACTGAGCACTGATTCTTTGAACGCACATTGCGGCCTTGGGTCTTCCCTTGGCTTCGTCTGTCTGAGGGTCGGATCACATATCAAGAGAGCCTTCGGCGCACAAGGGAACGTGAGCCGTCGACTCGTTTTGACCGCGTCGGCAACACGGACAGCACGCTGAACACCTCACAGCGAGCGCCAACAGCGGCCACTCAAGGGCGAGACGGTGGCGACCGTCGTGCCAGAGCCCAACCGAAACGGGGGCGACCGACTGCATTGAGGATGTGGCACCTCGTTGAGACCGCCGCAGGACTTCGAGTCGGAAGGAAGCCTGCAGGGAAAGTGCGGTCGAGGTTGCGTACTCCTCTCTGCGACCGGGCGCGCAAGAGCTGCGAGAGCCACGGACGCGCAACTTTAACGCACGGTAAACACGAGGAGCGAAAGCCGGCCAGCAAAGCTTCTCCAGCCGTGCGCAAAGTGCGCGAGATCGCAGCCTTGCGTTGCGCTTGTTGCCCTCGAAGTAAGCAGGGTGTCCCGTAGACCGGGCGCTCGAACACGCTGCGGGGCCGTGCCTCCTCCAGGCTTTGCCGCGCGAACAGGGAACGTTCGCGCGCAAAGCGCAGGGAGGTGAGGAGGCTGCGCCCGACGTTTGCGGTTCGCTGCGTACGCGGTTGATGCGGAGAGCACGGCGCGACGACTTGCCGCGAAGCGGAAAAAGTCTCCCGCACGAGTTGGCGAAACGTTGGCGAAGCTTAAGGCGTTCTCGTCGTAGTCCGCCGTCGGTCTAAGTGCTTCGCAGTTCCCGTCCCGTTCAAAAAACTGGGCCACTCCAGTTGGGGCGGGGGCGACGCTACACGAGACGATGCCTCTCGCCAGGCTGCGTGGCTGCCCTTGCGGCGGCGGCGACTGGCCTCGGCGGTGTTTGGGCTTTCGACACGGTCGTTTATCACGCAACTGCTCGGACGACGCACGCGCGCAGCGGAATGCCGCTTGCCAGCCTTGTGAAGATGTGACCCTGTACAGGGTTGCGGGCGCACTTGGTAGGGCGTCGTACTCGGTTCGCGATGGGTTTACGAACGTGTCCCGTCACTTCCACGTCACACCGGTTGTGCGCCGCACGCGTGCAGCGGGGAAGCCGATTGCCAGCCTTGTGAAGAAGTGGCCCTGTACAGGGTTGCGGGCGCACTTGGTAGGGCGAGCGCACGCGGTCGTGCAGGAAGTTGATGGAAGCGAATGTATCCGCTGTCGACCTCAGATCAGGCGAGACAACCCGCTGAATTTAAGCATATCACTAAGCGGAGGAAAAGAAACCAACAGGGATTCCCCGAGTAGCTGCGAGCGAAACGGGACCGAGCCCAGCACCGAATCCCCCGTCCTTGCAGGCGGTCGGGAAATGTGGTGTATGGGAGGCGACGTTCTCGGGTGTTTGCGACGGTGCAAGTCCCCCTGACAGGGGCTTGTCCCAGA